>NW_027643700.1:155000-215000 GCF_032717465.1 Coenobita brevimanus | reverse complement strand
CCGTATCACATGGTGTAGTAACACTTCCATCTACCCCACACGACTTATTCTTTACCTTTTTGTTGTCTCTGTCCTCTTCTTCATCACTCGCTTCCCTCTCGCTGCCGTGTATCATGCTCTTTCTCTTCTCTCTTGTACTGATGACCTCCGTAAACCCGGTATCCATATCTATTTCTTCCTCGTTGTCACCCAAGGGGGCCTCCCTTCCCTCGTTCATGGCCATGGCACTAGCCATTTCAGGGGACGTTGGTTTTGTAGTGCATCCGATCAGTTTCAACTCAGTTGTTAAGTTACTGTGTGATGAAGACTGAAAAGACTAAGTCTGCATTCGCTAGAGAGGCGTAGAGTAAGGGGAGACTTATTTGAGGTGTTTAAGTGGATGAATGGTATAAATAAGGGAGATATTAGCAAGGTACTTAAAGTGAGCGTACAGGATAGAACTAGAAATAATGGTTTCAAACTAGAAAAAACCCGTTTCAGTATGGAAATCGGTAGAAATTGGTTTGGTAATAGAGTAGTAGACGAATGGAATAAGCTACCTAGTAAAGTAGTTGCTGCCTCTTCCATTGAGAGTTTCAAGCATAGGCTAGATAAGCATATGACTAATAAGGGGTGGATATAGAATAAAGAAAATATTATAACCAATACTAATTCATAATTTTTTTCTTTTCAGGTTACACTATGATAGTCTCTATTCTCCTTTCACACTTTCCTGTAAAATGTCCACGCCAGTTTTTCTATACGGCGTGGTGTTCTTTCTGACTTTTTCCTGCCGGCTTCGGCTGGAGAGTTTGGAGGGCGGGGGAGAGCCTTCTTCTTTGCTATCCTTATCTCATTCTAGTAGTTCAGTTACTCTTCTAGGAGCTGCCTAGCATGGGCCAACCGGCCTACTGCAGTTATCCTTTCTTCTTATGTTCTTATGTTCTGGGCAGCACGTCTGCCTGCCACGGAAGTCAAGGACAGAATGAAGAGGGTGTATGTAGGTGAAGTGGAGGGAAGGAGAGGGAGGGGTAGACCGAGGATGAGGTGGAGGGATGGAGTTGAGAGGTATATGAGGGGGGGGTGAGTTGGGGGGAGGGTAGTCAAATGGTGGATGACAGAGCGACTTGGAGGCGTTTTGTCTGCGGCCATTCTTTGCGGGATTAGGGCGTCGGGCCATAGATAGATAGATAGATCTATCGGTGGATAAATCAATAATTATATGGTGTCAAGGTAGGGTCAGGCTCCATATTACCTCACCCTTACCAGCTTACTTCGGCATTTGTCAGGTTAATATACATAATACATTCACTGTTATGTCCATCCATCTCTCTCATTCTCCTCATCTCACCCTGTTTACTCCCGTCTCATCATCATCATCATCATCATCATCATCATCATCATCATCATCATCATCATCATCATCATATATCCCAGTTCTGTATTATTAAACCATCTTTTTTTTTTTTTTTTTTTTTTTTTACATACTACATAAATGTAAGATGTGTTGTTCTTCATGAATATAGGATATGGCTGTATGATAGGCCAGCCAGTTGCAAGTAATGGTGTGTGTGTGTGTGTGTGTGTGTAATTCACCGGGTCGGTCAGGATCACTTGATGGTCGTGATCGTCAGCTTTTACCCTCCCGGAAGGGAGCTGAGAGCTCATATAGTCCGATCTAAGGGCAAGGCTGTGACCACACACGCACACACCAGTCCCCTTGCTCCAGGGGGACAGTAACCACCCACTTCGTCAGTGAAACTTTTCGCAACGTGTGTGTGTATGTGTGTGTGTGTGTGTGTGTGTGTGTGTGTGTGTGTGTGTGTGTGTAAACTTAACCCATTAGCTGTGGTGGCTTCTCTTCAGTTAACATAAAATCGCTTACTGTATGCTGAAGTATATATACATATATATTTATTTTCCGGTCACAGCGTTCATCTAGCACGTCATATACTGTTCAGTTCTGCCGAGTTGCTCTTAGCTGAACGTATCGATGTAACGTTAGCCAAAACAAAATACCGTCTTTGTAACTAATTCGCATCTTACAGTTTCGATATGTAATCTCATTGTTCGTACATCACGATACTTTAGGCAGACAAGAAAATAATCTACCGAAATAGAAAACGCTAGTTACATGGATAACTGATATATTTTTCGTTCCTGGACTAGGCACATTTTACCCCTCTCCTATTCTGTCCTACTTTAGCCTAAACCAACCCATCCTAACCTACTTTTCTCTGCCCTACACTGCCCTACCCCAGCCTACCCTGCCCTAGCGTTCCCTACCCTATCCTACCGCTGAGGTCTCCTGTAGGGATACTCGTTCTTCGGTTTTTGCCAGGCTTAGGGAGGTGGAGGAGATTAAGGTGTTGGACATCCGTTCTGGTGGCGGAGAGACTTACAACATTCCTTTGTCTTGTTGTAAACTTTGGTCTACCCTTTCCCTGTCATGACACTTCTCCGGAGTCGATAATATTCCCCATGCAGTGCTGATGTACCTGGATGATGAAGCAGTGTCCTTCCTCCTGAGTCTTATAAATAGAATTTGGAGAGATTCGTCCACTGCTGCTTCTTGGCGGGGGGCTGTTGTCCTACCGTTTCACAAGCCAGGTATTGCAGGTCACCATCTTGGTTTGCGTGGTAGGTTGCCTTTACTGATTATGGAATTTTTCCGTATTGGTGCCACCTTGTTTCCCTCATATCCTCAAGAGGAGGGAGTGCCTCAAACTAGTGTCCTTAGTGTCACCGTCTTTGCTAAAGTTCAGGAAGATTTTCTTGGCTCTGTTCCGGAGGGAGTGTCTGCCTCGCCGTATCCTCGCTATCCACATCCGTTTGGGTACAGGGTGAAGGCTGCCATGGGGGATGTGGATGTTCCAACCTTTCTTGTTTGTCCTGTGCGTGTACCAAGGATGGCTCCCTGGCTCCTCTCAGGGGTGCAACCGTGTGTTTCCTTTCCTGAGTGAGGGGCCTTTCTTTCCTCACAGGCGGCTCTTTGCTATTTTTTTTAGAACATGCTTCCTCTCACAGTGTCTCGATTCTCGTATGTACTGATGGATTGAAATCCCGTGAGGGGACAGGCTTGGGTGTTATATTTCCCGATTTCATTCGTGGTAGGAGTCTTCCCCCCATCGTATCTACTTTTATCGCAGAACTTACTGCTATTTTACTCGCAGTCAAATTGATATTTAGCTTCCCTCCTGTTTGTTATACAGTTTTTAGCGACTCTGCCGATCTCCATTTTGTGTTTTCCCGTCCAATCCTCTTTTGTTGTCTACAGTGTTTTAGAATGGCTGTGCTTGCTAGGGACTGCTTTGTGGTTTTGTACCATTGTGGGCAGTGAGCATGCTGACGCTCTGGCAAAGGCTGCTGCCTCTCGCCCATCCTCACCTCTCCCCTGCCTCGCTCAGTGATATTCATCTAACCACTCACTGTTTGCTCCCACTGGCAGAGTAGGTGGGATGCGGTGGGGGCCAACAAAATGTGTGATATTTGTGGGTAAACGGGCCCCTTCATTTGCCGAGGTCTGAATGCAGGTGGGAGACGGCTTTATACTGGCTCCGAATGGGCCATTCCTGGTTCTCTCATTGATTTTTAATGGAGGACTCTCCCCCTACTTTCTGTGTGGAATGCTTCGTCCCTCTAACTCTTCGGCTTTTGCTGATGGTGTCCACTGTTGGGGAATTGCGCCATCGTTACCTCTCTGAGCACCGGGCAGGAGAGGGATTGTAGTCTTCTGTTGGTACTTGGAGAGGATGCTTGTTGTGGTGGAGGGGGAAACCTTTGCTTGGTGTAGGCAGCTGCACTACCGTGTAAAATTTAGTATACAGTGGTTTTAGTGTTCTTAGTGTTTTAGTGTTTTTCTTGTTTTAATTATCAATTGTATTTTGTGTGTGTGTGTGTGTGTGTGTGTGTGTGTGTGTGTGTGTGTGTGTGTGTGTGTGTGTGTGTGTGTGTGTGTGTGTATTTCATCTTTTCGAGTGCTTTTATTCTCGTTGTCATCCGGCGGCATATGACCCTGGTTGTTGTATCGCCAGATTTTATTGCATATACTTATTCAGTTCAATTTACCCTACCCTACTCTTCTCAACCCTACACTAGCCTACCTCAGCCTACCCTACCCTACCCTGCCATTGCCGACCCAACTCTACCCTACTTTAACCTACCCTCCCCTGTACAGCCCTTTCACCACTACATTACTTTTCCTGTTTTCTTCTCTCTACCTTCGGATGATTTTCTTCACCTCTACAGTAGAGAGAAATTTCGAACTGGAAGGGTTAAATACTGCCATCATTAACCCCATCTCTATCAGGGGATCTCCTAAGCTGAATAAAATCATGCAGTCAGCTAGGACAATGTAAATAAGTTGTTCTCGGCTTGAAAGATTAAATGATTCTGTCCCGTCATCCTAAGAGGGTTTTCTGAAGCTGTAGGATATAGTCAGAAGCTAGCAAAGAGTAAAAGTGACATCCGCAGACCGAGAGCTCTGCGTCCAGCGCTCCGCGGTTCAAGTCCCAGAGGTGGACAGATGTTTTGACATGCAGACGTTACCAGGGCGTAGCTTGGTGGCCTACCCTTTAATATTCTGGACTTATGGTGGTCTAGCCTCGTGCCCCTGCGCTCCACCACATAAAAAAAAAAATAAAACAAAAAGGAAAGCCAAGGGTCATGAATGAACTAAAGGACTGAACTAAGCGGGGAAGAACAAAAATCGTAGAGAAGATCGCCCCAAATTTGATGAGACAGTGTAGTATAACTGAGTGAAATAGGCGCTGGATATGACGGAACTAAACGGCAGTTATACCCACCTCTCTTCTGTACCCTACACTACCCTGATTCAGCCTACCCTACCCTACCCAGCCCACCACCACCCAGCCCTCTCTTACCCTGCCATAACCTATCCTACCCTCCCCAACGCAACCATAACCTACCCATGCTTACCCTCGCCTGCCCTAATCGACCCACCTCTATTCAACCCTGCCATAACCGACCCATCCCTACCCTACCTCGGCATAATCAGCCCAATCTAACCTCACCCTGCCAAAACCGACCCGATCCTACCCCACCCTGCCAAAACCGGCCCAATCCTACGCCGTCCTGCCAAAACTAACCCAACCTTACCCCACCTGGCCATAACCGACCCAACGCTACCCCACCCTGCCACAACAATCCCATCCCTACCGTACTTAACCAAACCAGTCTTATCTAACACAGATCGAATCCCGGAGGTGAACAAAGGTTTTTATATCATATAGACGTTTTATATTTTATATTTTGTAACTTTCAGAGGCATTTACTCAGCTTTAGGAGCCTTATGGATAGGCTTAATCAAACGTATCGAACCTCCCATGTTAGAAAAAATAGCTTACAGAAATGCGTCCTCGTACTGAAGGGGCGGAATGGACAGATCGAGTGACTAAAATATTGAATTATGTATAAGACAGGTTTTGTTGTTATTTCTATTATTATTATTATTATTTCAGGCAAATGTCCCAGGCTTCTAGACTGGCTGACTAGCGAATATTATTAAGTCTCCCGTGGCTCCGTGCTCCTTCCACTCAGTGATGGTGGGGAAGAGAAGCCTCACTCTATTCCTTGGGGTGGCCTCGTCACGGTCCTGGCTAGGCATTGCTCCTGACCCACGTGGTGTAGTCGGCTGCACTCCAGCTGCCTTCCCCGTATCACATGGTATAGTAACACCTCCATCTACCCCACACGACTTATTCTTTACCTATTTGTTGTCTCTGTCTTCTTCGTCATCACTCGCTTCCCTCTCGCTGCCGCGTATCATCCTCTTTCTCTTCTCTCTTGTACTGATGACCTCCGTAAACCCGGTATCCATATCTATTTCTTCCTCGTTGTCACCCAAGGGGGCCTCCCTTCCCTCGATCATGGCCATGGCACTAGCCATTTCAGGAGACGTTGGTTTTGTAGTGCATCTGATCAGTTTCAACTCAGTTGTTAAATTACTGTGTGATGAAGCGCTCCGGGAAGCACGTCTGCCTGCCACGGAGGTCAAGGACAGAATGAAGAGGGTGTATGTAGGTGAAGTGGAGGGAGGGAGAGGGAGGGGTAGACCGAGGATGAGGTGGAGGGATGGAGTTGAGAGGTATATGAGGGGGGGTTGAGTTGGGGGGAGGGTAGTCAAATGGTGGGTGACAGAGCGACTTGGAGGCGTTTTGTCTGCGGCCACTCTTTGCGGGATTAGGGCGTCGGGCTATAGATAGATAGATAGATCTATCGGTGGATAAATCAATAATTATATGGTGTCACGGTAGGGTCAGGCTCTATATTACCTCACCCTTACCAGCTTACTTCGGCATTTATCAGGTTAATATACATAATACATTCACTGTTATGTCCATCCATCTCTCTCATTCTCCTCATCTCACCCTGTTTACTCCCCTCATCATCATCATCATCATCATCATCATCATCATCATATTTCCCAGTTCTGTATTATATAACCATCTTTTTTTTTTTTTACATACTACATAAATGTAAGATGTGTTGTACTTCATGAATATAGGATATGGCTGTATGATAGGCCAGCCAGTTGCAAGTAATGGTGTGTGTGTGTGTGTGTGTGTGTGTGTGTGTGTGTGTGTGTGTGTGTGTGTGTGTGTAATTCACCGGGTCAGTCAGGATCACTTGATGGTCGTGATCGTCAGCTTTTACCCTCCCGGAAGGGAGCTGAGAGCTCATATAGTCCGATCTAAGGGCAAGGTTGTGACCACACACGCACACACCAGTCCCCTTGCTCAAGGGGGACAGTAACCACCCACTTCGTCAGTGAAACTTTTCGCAGTGTGTGTGTGTGTGTGTGTGTGTGTGTGTGTGTAAACTTAACCCATTAGCTGTGGTGGCTTCTCTTCAGTTAACATAAAATCGCTTACTGTATGCTGAAGTATATATACATATATATTTATTTTCCGGTCACAGCGTTCATCTAGCACGTCATATACTGTTCAGTTCTGCCGAGTTGCTCTTAGCTGAACGTATCGATGTAACGTTAGCCAAAACAAAATACCGTCTTTGTAACTAATTCGCATCTTACAGTTTCGATATCTAATCTCATTGTTCGTACATCACGATACTTTAGGCAGACAAGAAAATAATCTACCGAAATAGAAAACGCTAGTTACATGGATAACTGATATATTTTTCGTTCCTGGACTAGGCACATTTCACCCCTCTCCTATTCTGTCCTACTTTAGCCTAAACCAACCCATCCTAACCTACTTTTCTCTGCCCTACACTACCCTACCCCAGCCTACCCTGCCCTAGCGTTCCCTACCCTATCCTACCGCTGAGGTCTCCTGTAGGGATACTCGTTCTTCGGTTTTTGCCAGGCTTAGGGAGGTGGAGGAGATTAAGGTGTTGGACATCCGTTCTGGGGGTGGAGAGACTTACAACATCCCTTTGTCTTGTTGTAAACTTTGGTCTACCCTTTCCCTGTCATGACACTTCTCCGGAGTCGATAATATTCCCCATGCAGTGCTAAGGTACCTGGATGATGAAGCAGTGTCCTTCCTCCTGAGTCTTATAAATAGAATTTGGAGAGATTCGTCCACTCCTGCTTCTTGGCGGGGGGCTGTTGTCCTACCGTTTCACAAGCCAGGTATTGCAGGTCACCATCTTGGTTTGCGTGGTAGGTTGCCTTCACTGATCATGGAATTTTTCCGTATTGGTGCCACCTTGTTTCCCTCATATCCTCAAGAGAAGGGAGTGCCTCAAACTAGTGTCCTTAGTGTCACCGTCTTTGCTAAAGTTCAGGAAGATTTTGTTGGCTCTGTTCCGGAGGGAGTGTCTGCCTCGCCGTATCCTCGCTATCCACATCCGTTTGGGTACAGGGTGAAGGCTGCCATGGGGGATGTGGATGTTCCAACCTTTCTTGTTTGTCCTGTGCGTGTACCAAGGATGGCTCCCTGGCTCCTCTCAGGGGTGCAACCGTGTGTTTACTTTCCTGAGAGAGGGGCCTTTCTTTCCTCACAGGCGGCTCTTTGCTATTTTTTTAGAACATGCTTCCTCTCACAGTGTCTCGATTCTCGTATGTACTGATGGATTGAAATCCCGTGAGGGGACAGGCTTGGGTGTTATATTTCCCGATTTCATTCGTGGTAGGAGTCTTCCCCCCATCGTATCTACTTTTATCGCAGAACTTACTGCTATTTTACTCGCAGTCAAATTGATATTTAGCTTCCCTCCTGTTTGTTATACAGTTTTTAGCGACTCTGCCGATCTCCATTTTGTGTTTTCCCGTCCAATCCTCTTTTGTTGTCTACAGTGTTTTAGAATGGCTGTGCTTGCTAGGGACTGCTTTGTGGTTTTGTACCATTGTGGGCAATGAGCATGCTGACGCTCTGGCAAAGGCTGCTGCCTCTCGCCCATCCTCACCTCTCCCCTGCCTCGCTCAGTGATATTCATCTAACCACTCACTGTTTGCTCCCACTGGCAGAGTAGGTGGGATGCGGTGGGGGCCAACAAAATGTGTGATATTTGTGGGTAAACGGGCCCCTTCATTTGCCAAGGTCTGAATGCAGGTGGGAGACGGCTTTATGCTGGCTCCGAATGGGCCCTTCCTGGTTCTCTCATTGATTTTTAATGGAGGACTCTCCCCCTACTTTCTGTGTGGAATGCTTCGTCCCCCTGACTCTTCGGCGTTTGCTGATGGTGTCCACTGTTGGGGAAATGCGCCATCGTTACCTCTCTGAGCACCGGGTAGGAGAGGGATTGTAGTTTTCTGTTGGTACTTGGAGAGGATGCTTGTTGTGGTGGAGGGGGAAACCTTTGCTTGGTGTAGGCAGCTGCACTACCGTGTAAAATTTAGTATACAGTGGTTTTAGTGTTCTTAGTGTTTTAGTGTTTTTCTTGTTTTAATTATGAATTGTATTTTGTGTGTGTGTGTGTATGTGTGCGTGTGTGTGTGTGTGTGTGTGTGTGTGTGTGTGTGTGTGTGTATTTCATCTTTTCGAGTGCTTTTATTCTCGTTGTCATCCGGCGGCATATGACCCTGGTTGTTGTATCGCCAGATTTTATTGTATATACTTATTCAGTTCAATTTACCCTACCCTACTCTTCTCAACCCTACACTAGCCTACCTCAGCCTGCCCTACCCTACCCTGCCATTGCCGACCCAACTCTACCCTACTTTAACCTACCCTCCCCTGTACAGCCCTTTCACCACTACATTACTTTTCCTGTTTTCTTCTCTCTACCTTCGGATGATTTTCTTCACCTCTACAGTAGAGAGAAATTTCGAACTGGAAGGGTTAAATACTGCCATCATCAACCCCATCTCTATCAGGGGATCTCCTAAGCTGAATAAAATCATGCGGTCAGCTAGGACAATGTAAATAAGTTGTTCTCGGCTTGAAAGATTAAAT
Organism: Coenobita brevimanus; assembly: GCF_032717465.1. Lineage (NCBI taxonomy): Eukaryota > Metazoa > Arthropoda > Malacostraca > Decapoda > Coenobitidae > Coenobita > Coenobita brevimanus. The sequence continues at coordinate 205,638 of NW_027643700.1, read as the reverse complement.
GATTCTGTCCCGTCATCCTAAGAGGGTTTTCTGAAGCTGTAGGATATCGTCAGAAGCTAGCAAAGAGTAAAAGTGACATCCGCAAACCGAGAGCTCTGCGTCCAGCGCTCCGCGGTTCAAGTCCCAGAGGTGGACAGATGTTTTGACGTGTAGACGTTACCAGGGCGTAGCTTGGTGGCCTACCCTTTAATATTCTGGACTAATGGTGGTCTAGCCTCGTGCACCTGCGCTCCACCACATAAAAAAAGAAAATAAAAAGGAAAGCCAATGGTCATGAATGAACTAAAGGACTGAACTATGCGGGGAAGAACAAAAATCGTAGAGAAGATCGCCCCAAATTTGATGAGACAGTGTAGTATAACTGAGTGAAATAGGCGTTGGATATGACGGAACTAAACGGCAGTTATACCCACCTCTCTTCTGTACCCTACCCTACCCTGATTCAGCCTACCCTACCCTACCCAGCCCTACACTACCCTACCCAGCCCTACCCTACCCAGTCCACCACCACCCAGCCCTATCTTACCCTGCCATAACCTATCCTACCCTCCCCAACGCAACCATAACCTACCCATGCTTACCCTCGCCTGCCCTAATCGACCCACCTCTATTCAACCCTGCCATAACCGACCCATCCCTACCCTACCTCGGCATAATCAGCCCAATCTAACTTCACTCTGTCAAAACCGATCCGATCCTACCCCACCCTGCCAAAACCAACCCTGTCCTACTCCACCCTGCCAAACCCGACCAACCCTTCCCCACCCTGCCAAAACTGACCCAATCCTACCCCACCCTGCCAAAACCGACCCAGTCCTACCCCACCCTGCCAAAATCGGCCCACCCCTACCCTACCTTAACTAAACCAGTCTTATCTAACTCATTGTCCACATTAACACTTTTTTCCATATTCATCTTTCTTCCTCCAGACGATTTTCTTCAACTCTGGAGAGAAATTTCGTACTGGAGGGGTTAGATACAGTCACCATCAACCCCTTCACTACGAGGGGATCTCCTAAGCTGAATGAAATCGTCCGGTTACCTAGAACAAAGTAACTAAGTCATTCTCTGTCTGAAGGGGTTATTGTGTCTGTCCCATCATCCCGAGAGGGTTTCTTTAAGCTCCAGGAAATCGTCTAAAGGTAGCAAAGTGTAAACATGACGTCAGCACTTGTTCTAGGCGCCACAGATCGATTCCCGGAGGTGAACAAAGGTTTTTATATCATATAGACGTTTTATATTTTATATTTTGCAACTTTCAGAGGCATTTACTCAGCTTTAGGAGTCTTATGGATAGGCTCAATCAAACGTATCGAACCTCCCATGTTAGAAAAAATAGCTTACAGAAATGCGTCTCGTACAGAAGAGGCGGAATGGACAGATCGAGTGACTAAGATATTGAATTATGTATATGACTGGTTATGTTGTTATTTCTATTATTATTATTATTATTATTATTATTTCAGGCAAATGTCCCAGGCTTCTAGACCGGCTGACTAGCGAATATTATTAAGTCTCCCGTGGCTCCGTGCTCCTTCCACTCAAGAGCCTGCACTTCACGCATTCCACGCACAAGATGGCGCCACCGCTACATTCCTGCGAAGACGAGAGGTCAAGAGGACGACACTTGCTTTTTGTTTGTTTGTTTGTTTACTGTAATTGCTTAAAGTTGTGATCCCTCCAACTTGAATGCTCAGTTGTAACTATACTGTAGATAACTAGAATACGATGCTAGTCACGAAGAAGGGCTATGAAAAGATACAGAGCTCGTAGTATTGGCTGGATGAATCACTCTTGCGTGATAATCAAAAACGGTGAATAAAACCCACACTTGTAGACGAAGAATATAATTACCAAACAGTTTCGGTGGACACTGCCACCATCTTCAGTGGTCAAGATAGTGAGAGGGAGTGACATACTGATTATACAAGGGTTCCTTTTTATGCCTGTGTGTGTGTGAAAGGGTGGGGTAAAGGTGAGGTGGGGTGGGGTAGATTGTAAGCGGGGATTAACCCAAGGGGGATTTTGGGGGGGGACATTACCGGACAGGTCAGGTGTAATTCCTATCTGACCTGTCCGGTAATGTCCCCCCAAAATCCCCCTTGGGTTAATCCCCGCTTACAATCTACCCCACCCCACCTCACCTTTACCCCACCCTTTCACACATACACAGGCATAAAAAGGAACCCTTGTATGGTCAGTACGTCACTCCCTCTCACTATCTTGACCACTGAAGATGGTGGCATTGTCCACCGAAACTGTTTGGTAATTATAGTCTTCGTCTACAAGTGTTGGTTTTATTCACCGGCTCGTAGTATTTTTTTCTTTTAACTAAGATACATGAAATAAGCTGCAAAAATACGAAAATACGAGCTTACTTAATGTAAATGAATTATAGTACGTTCAGGATGGAGGGAAGGCATTTTGTATTTTGTTTGTGATGTTATAGTGTCTCTCAGGATCCTAGGATCCTCTCTCGGCTGAACCAAATTGTCTGGCGTCAGCTGGAACATGATGCTAGAGTTATGTCGGTCGTGAGGGGGTTAATGGTGACGGCATTGACACTGTCAGGCTCCTATGACTCACTCAGTCGAATAAAATCGTCAGAGTCAGCTGAAATGGGGTACTAGAGTTGTCCCAAGCACCAGAGGGTTAAGAATCTTAACCCTCTGGTGCTTGGGACAACTCTAGTACCCCATTTCAGCTGACAGACGATTTTGTTCGGCTGAGTGAGTCATAGGAGCCTGACAGTTACTACACTGTCACCATTAACCCCCGCATGACCGGCATAACTCCGGTATATCATGTTCCAGCTGACGCCAGACAATTTGGTTCAGCCGAGTGGGTCTCGGGCCTGGGGGGCACTAAATGAAAATATCCAAAAAATATTAAAGGGGGGGCTATATCAATTTTGCCACAGGAGGTATACCAAAATTGGACTTTTTAATAAAACCCCCACCTCTCTCACTCCCTGTGTTTTGTATATGTCCCTCTCTGTCTGCCTGTGGTGTGTCTGTCCCACCCTCTGTGTGTGTGTGCTGTGTGAAGGTGGCTGTGGCTATGTACGTGTCTTGTGTGTGTAGTAGTGTGTGTGTGTCGATGTGTGAATGTATGTAGTAGTGTGTGTGTGTGTGTCTTGATGTGTGTATGTATGTAGTAGTGTGTGTAAGTGTCTTGGTGTATGTGAGCTGAAGTGTAAGTATGGGGCCTTGTGGTTTTAAGGAAAGCCTGCTACGCAAACTTCCCTCAGCCACATTTTAAAGAAACCTCTATCACACCGGGACTTGAACCCGGGTCCTCCTGATCAGCAGGCCAGCACCATGCTGACCATGCTACCGCGCCCCCATTAGGGTAGTGGCTAAAACTTCTACTGTATTTTATTTCTTTACAGGTTACAAAAAATGGGAAATTGAACAACATGCACAGACTAAACTAAATTGTCATGTACCTATTAATGTCGCTTTAGGAGAAGATATCTCGAAATTTCCTGAGCTACTTGGAATACCTAAGCCTGCAGTTTAATGCTAATCATGAACAAGTGCTATGGAAAGAATATAGAGCAGTTGCTACTTATATAAAGGGAGAAAGTAAAAACTGGAACTTACGTCTGCTATCCAACGGCAGGACTTAAACGATTAACCATATATTACATAAACTTAACACACTGAGTGACACAGAAACTAAACAGATGATACAAATTCTTTAATGAAACTTATAATGAGAGTACAAATGACAAAATATACACTGCACAGGAAGACAGTACAGTACTCATTGGTCATACCTTCGGTGAGACCTCTGAGAATGAAAGCCTATCTGTTGTACCGATTTATAAACGGAAGAGATGAATCGCTAAATTTGATCCACAGTAAAAAATAATAATAATAATGAATACATAAAACAATAAAGACAAACCATATAGACTACATGTCCACCCTAAACTGACAAAAACCTGGCATCTCTCCACCTTGAATGCTGAGCTGTTTCTAAAGACTAGATTATCATGCAAATCACAATGAAGATCTATGGGGAGGATGCAAAACCATAATACTGTCTTATTCTGCCACTTAGATACAGGAACTAAGCAGCAGAAGGACTCAAATTTGTCAAGGTGAGCCAACTACAATGACACAGATGAAGTCTGAGATTATATAATGTGTAATCATGAACTGATTGCATCATTCAGTAAAGATTACAAAAGGAAAAGCTATCAAATCTGAAAGTATAAGTACTATACAAGATATGATTAACCTTGTACATCCATATTCTGAGATATGCTTCCTATATCAGAGCCTACACACAGATTCATCCCCCTCAACAGTAATGGTATATTCCTGCTGTCTCCTGACTTCCAATCAACTTATGAAACCTCTGTCCTAATTCTAGAAGGTATGTTAAGAGAAAATGTGAATATTGATGAGATACAGTTTGGGTTTATGTCAGGCAAAGGGACCACAGATGCCATATTCATTGTTCGACAGTTTCAGGAAAAAATATATAGGAAAGAAAAGAGAATTGTACTTTGTTTTTGTTGATTTGGAGAAGACCTTTGACAGAGTCCCTAGAGAGGTGGTGAAGTGGGCAATGAGAAAGCTTGGGATCAAGGAGTGGCTGGTTAGGGTGGTTATGGCCATTTATGTGGGTGCTCACACCCAGGTAAGTGTGAATGGAAATTTGATTGACAAGTTTTCCAAGAATGCTGGTGTGCACCAGAGGTCAATTTTGAGCCCCTTGTTGTTTATCATGGTACTTGAAACCCTCTCATGTGACTTCAGAAATGGACCTCCGTGGGAGATGATGTATGCTAATGATCTGGTGTTGATTACAGTTAATGAAAGGAAGGCGGAGGAGAGATTTGGGAAGTGCAGAGATGGTATGAAACACAAGGGCTCAAAGTAAATGCAGATATTACTAAAGTGATGGTGTATAGGGCTGGTGGCAGTACTGTCAAAGAAGAGGGAGAGTGGCCATGTGAGATCTGCCACAAGGGCGTGGAAAGTAATTCCATCTTGTGCAGTCTGTGATAAGTGAGTGCATAAGATATGTAGTGGTACTAGAGGTAGACTGCAAGATAATGCTGATTTCATGTGTGCCGTGTGTTGGGGAGAGCAGGTGAAGATTGTCAGGCATGGAAGGACTGACCTTGATGGGTCTCTCGAGTATGTGGAAGAGTTTTGTTATTTGGAAGACATGTTATGTGCTGGAGGTGGGGCTGAAGCTAGCTCTGTGGCTAGAGTGAGGAGTTGTTGGAAAAAATTCAGTGAGCTGTTGCCTCTCCTGACACTGAGAGAGCTTTCCCTCTGTGCTAAGGACCTCTGTATGTGTCATGTGCCAGGAGTGCAATACTGTATGGTAGTGACACTTGGGCAGCAAAGGAAGAGGATATTTGCAGGCTTAAACATACAGAAATGACAATGAGTGGGTGGATGTGCAGTGCGTCCTTGAACGCGAGGCCTTGGGGGGCTAGGTTTATGACTGAAGAGTTGAGAGCAAGGATGGGACTGGAGTGTGTTGTTGTGATGAGGAGGTGCTGACTGAGATTGTCTGGACATGTGGAAAGGATAGGAGCTGATAACTGGGCGCAGGAAGGGATGTGTAAACACTGGGGGTAGGGTTGCGAGGGGCAGACCAAAGAAGAGTTGGGATGAGGTCAAAGAGTGTGACCTCAGGGATAGGGGACTGCATAGGGAAGTTGCCAAAGATCTAGCAGCATGGATATCACTAGCACTCAGACATTTTATGCTATCCTTAACCATGCTATACCTAGATCTAGGTTTGGCTGCAATTATTTGGAGAGGGAACAAAATGATGAAAATTCCAAACCTGAACACTGACAGAAGAGCCAAACCCTCCTGTTTTGTGCCCATTTTGGGCCTGTCTGAACCTGAATCCCTGGGTTACCCACAGCACACCCTACCAACTCAGTTGCCTGGCCAAAGCTACAATTCCCTACATCGTCATCTGGGAAGAAAGCATACAATGAATGGATGAGAAATAGGGGCGTGGAAGAAATTGAGAGGCGGAAGAGGGAGTTATATGTAGAAAGGAAGAGAGAGGTGAAAAGATTAGTAAGAGAGAGTAAGAAGAGAGTGGATGAGGAATTTGGAAGGAATTTGAGTGTAAAGTGGAGGGACTGTAAGAAAATGTTCTGGAGAGAGGTGAAAAGAGTAAGACAGGGTGGAAGTGAAGTTAGCAGGGGAGTGAAAGATAAAAATGGTAGATTACTAGTGGAGAAGGGAGAAAAAGTGAGCAGATGGAGAGAACACTTTGAGGAATTGTTGAACATAGAGGATGGAAGTAATGCGAGTATAAGTGGCTGGGGAACGGCTGGGAGAAGGAGGGAGGTGAGAAGACAGGAAGAAATCAGTAGGGTAGAAGTTGTGGAAGCAATGAAGAAAGTTAAATCGTGGAAAGCCCCAGGAATTGATGGAGTGTGTGGTGAAATGTTGAAGCATGGGGGAGAGATAGTAGTAGAATGGATGTGGAAGATGTGCAGATTGGCCTGGGAGGAAGGTAGAGTCCCGGAGGATTGGAAGTCAGGTTTAATGATTCCCTTGTACAAAGGAAAAGGGGAAAAAGAAGTGTGTGGTAATCATAGGGGCATATGTCTTCTTAGTATAATAGGAAAAGTGTATGGTAGGATACTTATTGACAGAGTTAGAGAAAGAACAGAGAAATTAGTTGGAGAAGAACAGGGAGGCTTTAGGAAGGGAAGAGGTTGTGTAGATCAGATATTCATTCTTAGATCTTGAGTGGAAAAGTTTCTAGAGAAGGGAAAGAAGTTGTATGCGGCTTTCATGGATTTGGAGAAAGCATATGACAGGGTGGATAGACAAGGATTGTGGAAAGTGTTAAGAATATATGGAGTAGATGGGAAGTTGTTGAATGCTGTGAAGAGCATGTACGATGGTGCAAAGGCTGCAGTGCGTGTGGATGGTGAACTAAGTGAATTTTTCTCTTTGAAAGTTGGTTTGAAACAGGGATGTGTCATGTCTCCATGGTTGTTCAATCTGTACATGGATGGGGTAATAAAAGAGGTACAAGGTAGGGTAGTGGATGTTGGAGTGGCCCTGGTGAGAGAGGATAGTGTTTGGAAACTCCCTGTACTGTTGTTTGCAGATGATACTGTGTTGTTGAGTGAACACGAAGGGGAGCTACAAGGCTTGGTGGACGAGTTTGGGAGAGTGTGCAAGAAACGGAATCTAAAGGTGAATGTAGGGAAGAGTAAAGTGATGGTCTTTGAGAGAGGTGAAGTCAGTGAATGTACAGCGAGGTTCGATGGTGAGGAATTAGAAAATGTGAGTACGTTCAAGTACTTGGGTAGTGTGATGAGTAAGGATGGAGGTTTGGAGGGTGAAGTGGTTGAAAGGGTACAGCAGGGAAGAAAGGTTGCTGGTTCTTTGAAAGCAGTGATAAGAAACAGGGAAGTGAGCATGGAGGTGAAAAAGTTACTACATGACAGTATTGTGATACCAACTCTAACGTATGGAAGTGAAGCTTGGACGTTGTTGGAAGGACACAAGTCAAGAGTGAGAGCAGTGGAAATGAGTTATTTAAGAGGAGCCTGTGGAGTCACATGGAGAGACAGGCTGACGAATGAGGATATAAAGGAGCGTTGTGGTGTGGATGTGATAGGAAGTGTTATGAGAACACACTGAGGTGGTTTGGCCATGTGGAAAGGATGGAGGGTGAAAGACTGACGAAGAGAGTGTATGTGAGTGAGGTGGAGGGGGGAAGAGGGAGGGAGGCCGAGGATGACATGGTGGGCTGGGGTGCAGAGGTATCTGCGAGGGGGGTGTGAGGTGGGAGCAGGCCAGTGAAATGGCGGGGGACAGGGCGACTTGGAGGCGATTTGTTTGTGGCCACCCCAAACAGGATTAAGGCGTCTGGCAATAGATGGAGATAGATAGAAGATTAAATAACTAAAGCTAACACTGATTTGAACTAATACACATCTGGTCCACAGGTCGTGCTGGAGTCTGCTGCCTTGACGCTGCTTCCTTGCCACACTTGTCATACCCTGCTGAAGTTTGATCTGCCCTGCCGTGAGAAGCCTGACGGTGGTGTGGTGTCTTCCCCTACTCTGAGATGCCTGGTGGTGGTGGTGGTGGTGGTGGTGGTGGTGGTGGTGGTGGTGGTGGTGGCGGCGGCGGCGGCGGCGGCGGCGGCGGCGGCGGCGGCGACGGCGGCGGCGGCGACGGCAGGGTGTCGTGTCTTCCCCAGTGAGATGACTTGCTGCTGCTGCTGGCGATCTGCCCTGATCTGCCAAGAGAAGCCTGGTGGTGATGGTGTAATCTGCCTTGCAAGTCGGGTCGCTCCCCTCCAGGATGTTCTGTGGACAAATGCTACTTTTGAATGCATATTTTATATTGCTGTCTCTGTTAATGTATTCTATACTGAAGTGTTAATAATGAAAACTTAAATTTTCTGTCTTGTTTCATTACCTTTTAAACTGTGGCTTTGACTTAATATAGGTGATAAGTATATTGCACTCTGCAGTCTTGTGTGTTCTGGGGACGGCATTTGTGATGAGCTAAGACATTCTGATCGCTTCACCAAATTACTACTCAGCCTTGTGATCGTGGACATAAAAGATTATACAATACAATGATACACAGCTAAGCATAAAAAAGGTTATGGGAATTCTCCACCATGCAATCAGTGGACCTAAATTAAAGCCTATATTATGAAGCTAAGCCTGAAGAGGGTTGTGGGAAATAGATAATGATGCAGGGTAGACACTGGTAATGTTCACTGAGCCGTGCCCGCAACACACAAGAACTGGGTGGCGTAATATATGGACCACCTTGTATAATGAGAGGCCGTAAGTGTGTGCTGACTCACAAACTTGCCACCAATGCCCCGTCATAACTATTACTGTGTCTTGTAGGAAGCACAAAGAAAACAGGCCACAGAATACCTCCTTGTCTCTTGTTCCTGCTACACAAACATACACGCCTTTCACTTTAACTTGGCACAGAGTTTTATTTAAAGCATACCAGAATGTCAGGCAGATCAGTAGCAGAAGTAGACAATACTACAGCCCTACATCCTTTCCACGACACTCATTCGTGACTACCATCATATTCTAGTGATAACTATCGCTACTACTCGGCAAACCGTATGGAAACTATAAGCTATCTGTCTATCCATCTATCTATAGCCAGACGACTTAATCCCGTAAGAGGTGGCCACAAACAAGTCGCCTATATGCCACCCTGTCCCCCGTCATTATGCATCACTCCCCCTAATTCACACCCTCTCTCATATACATCCCAACTCCATCCTCCACTTATAAGTAATACATTAAAACAACCGTTAATTACTGCCGCACAAGCTGAGCCGTAATCATATCCAACACAAACACGAAGGAGCTTTAAAGAACAGAAAACAATACCTTGATAGCAGAAGACACTAAGACCACAAGTACTGACAGCCTACACCAAGAAACATAACTAATTTCAGTCGGAGACCAAGTGAATATGAGAGGCACACAGTTCATCACTTCAGCTCAAGATCCGTCCCACCCTTGTAACCTTATGTTGCATCATCCTCTCCACAAACAAAATCGAACAACCGCCCAACACTACACAGAGTATCTTTGCAACGTATCCCCTCCTCCACCCAACTCTACACTTCCCAGACACATACATAAACACATAGACACCCCAGCCAGCCAAAATTTTCTATACCAAACACATACATAAACACACAGACACCCCGGCCAGCCAAAACTTTCTATATCAAACACATACATAAACACACAAACACCCCAGCCAGCCAAAACTTTCTATACCAAACACATACATAAACACACAGACACCCCGGCCAGCCAAAACTTTCTATACCAAACACATACATAAACACACAGACACCCCAGCCAGCCAAAACTTTCTATACCAAACACATACATAAACACACAGACACCCCGGCCAGCCAAAACTTTCTATACCAAACACATACATAAACACACAGACACCCCGGCCAGCCAAAACTTTCTATACCAAACACATACATAAACACACACACACCCCAGACAGCCAAAACTTTCTACCAAACAGCATCCTTCATGTGCCACCACCAGACATACACCCTTCAGACACTACCGAACCCAGAGACACGAGTACACCAATCTTCCCTGCTACAATACTAACACAAAATATAACACACATACAATCCCCTGTGCTCATACTGCAAAGTGGCACCCCCACACCACAGCACACCCACTCACTTCCTGCACCACACCACCACAACACAGACAGTCCTTCAACATAACACTGGGTTCACATCCAGAGGAGCCTAAGATGTAACAAGAACAACAACAACAACTCAGGCCAAGTAAGAGTGAAAGAAGTCTAGTTACGAAAGGAAAATTATTTCAAGTTATTTTGTAAGCGCTTCGGGTACACAGAGTTACAAGGCCGCAGGGAACGGACTGCATACCGAGGGTTATAATACTGTGGCGGCTTAGGGGGCTTTATACCACCTTTTCTTCAGTGATTTATTGTTCAACCGAGCGGGCGTAGAGAGCAAGCAAGCGAGAACACTATATGACATGGTATAATAGGGTGGCAGAGAACAGCGCCAAGACTGTGTTGTCTAGGAAACTATTAAAGCCACAACGGATCTATGGACATCATTAGAAACCTAGTAAAAAAAATAATAGGAGTTACTTGAGGGACTTTTCTCAAAATTGGCCGCGCCAGTTCTGATAAAAGGAAAATAAACGTACCAAACTGAGCACCAGAACCGAGATATTTTAGTTTATAAAACTACTGCTGATCTGTTCAGACAGCTGGAAAGCTTATGAAGAAGCAATTGATACTAAAGTTAAATAGACGCATGGTCAGTGTAGCGGGGTTTCGCCACTCCGCCCCCCCGTAGGCCGTATGGCGTGAGTGGAAATACGTATATAAATGAAGCCAAGGCATAAATATATATTGTGTGAAAGATACTGTGGATGGCTTGGTGAAATTATGGAGCCAGCAAGCGTTACGTACGGCATGAAACAGAGTGTTGTGAAGGGGCAAACCTGAAGTCGGGAGGGGAGAATTACCGGTGTTTTAGGGCTGGAATTATTGTGATTCTGATAGTGTAAATGCGTATGGAATTGTATGAAATATGCGTCAAACAAGCTGCGAGTTTCCGTGAACGAGTGTGGTGTGTGCTAAAAATAGCGTTGCCTCATACTCTCAGGGAGAAGCTCACACACACACTACATAACTCCTCATCTTCAAATCCCTGGTCTAACTGGACAACACCCCTGGAGGAAGTGAGTTCTGCAAATTTTGTTGATATATGTAATAATCTATTACCATTACCTCTCACACTTTCAGACAAATAACCATTTTCTCCTACAGATTACATATATGAAAGAAAGTAAATCTCCACAGCAGTAACTATAGAAGAGTTATGTTTATGTGTAGTAGGTTATAACAATAGGAAAACATCCATGGAAGATGTAACAGTCTGTACAGATAGGGGGAAAAAAAGTTGGTAGCATAGTCTTCAGGCAGGTGTGCAAGGAAAAAACAGTGTGTGTAAAAGTTGGTAGAGATCGGAAGAGTAACCTCACTTTGTCGGCCAATTACTCGAAAACTATTAGACTTATCGATTTCCTGTTACAACCATCATCAATACCACTAAATTCTACGTAAGATCAATACCAGAATGTAAGCCTTTGGTAGCGTTTTGGGGGGTAAAAGTCGAGAGAAATGTTTTTGTTCCTAGCGGTTGTTGTGTGACAAGCGCTCGGAGTAATAACATCATTTTGTCGGCCAGTTACTCGAAAACTATTAGACTTATCGATTTTCTGTAACAACCATGATCTATACCATTAAATTCTACGTATGATCAATACCAAAATGTAAGCATTATATTACGTTTTGTGCGAGAAAAGGCGGTGGAAATGAGTGTCTCTTCGCGGCTGTTACCATTGATTAACGCTCGTAGTAATACTCTCACTTTGTCGGCCAATTACTCGAAAACTATTGGACGTATCGATTTCACGTTTGAACCATGATAAAGAGCATTAAATTCTACGTATGTACAATACATAACTATGTAATATTTATGATAAGAATTCGTAGTTACGTAGGCGGGAACATTGCGTACGCTGTGCGCGCATCACGAAAGTCAATCACGGACGGAGTGCCTAGTACTTTCTTTCGATTTACTCGAGAACTATGAGGCGTATGGGGTTCTTCTTTGAGATGGGGAAAGCTGGTGAATTTGGGCATATTACTATGTAATAAAAACATAAGGTGTCTGGGAAAATTTAGCTATCAGAGGTCAGTGAATTTTTTCCGAAAATGGCTTTCAGTTTTTGGCCATTTTCTCGAAAAGTATACATCATATCTCAACCGGATTTGTTTCGTTAGAAAGCTGATGAAATTCTCTATAAAAACTTATTAGATCATTTTCCTGTATGATGGAAAACATTCAAACGGCGATGTTGGGAAGTGAAAACAGTTTACTCGACCATGCTTCCAGGGCTAATAACTTTTTTTTGCTGGTGTTTTCCTGTGTTTTGGTCCTGTTTATCAGATAGAACAAACATCGATGCCTACCTTGAGAAAGGTTTCATGGGAATACATGGATTTTTGGGTGGCGAAAATAAGGCAAGAATGTGTTTCATTCGCTGAAATTTGCCGCGCGCGCGCTCCCCGGCCGGGCGGCTTGGTCGTATAAAATCGTGAGCCAGAAAACTTAACTGAAACTTATCGTGTGCGAAAGGGTTAACATCAAGCGAGATGGATGGATGGATGGATGGGTGGATGTGGAATCGTGGATGCTTGGACCGATGGTAGAGTTCCTGCTGTTTCGTCCTTCCACCTGCCGACAAAAATCATCATCAATATCATCATCATCATAATCGTCATCATCGTAGTTCATTATCACCACCATCATCATCATCATCATTATTTACATCGTCATTCTCATTATCATTACCATTCTCCTCCTCCTCCTCATCCTCATCCTCATCATCATCATCATATTATCATCATCACCTACCTTTTTATCTATATCTGTTTATCTATAGCCAGACGCCTTAATCCCGTAAGGGGTGACCACAAGCAAATAGCCTTCATGATGTACTGTCCTCTACCATTTAGCTCAAGTATCCCAGTCATATGTTTCTACTCTTTCCCTCCATCTCATCGTCGGTCTCCCCCTCCCCCTCTACCCTTCCAACTCTACCCTTCCAAGTGCACTCTTCTGGTCATTTTCTTATTCGCCATCCTCTCCACATGGCCAAACCATCTCGAAGTGTTTCTCTTAACGCTTTCAGTCTCATCCATATCAGCATCACAACGCTCCTTCATCTGCCCATTTGTCTGTCTGTCTCTCTATGAAACTCCACATGCTCCTCTCAAGTAGCTCATTTCCACCGCTCTCACTCTTGACTTGTGTCCTTCCAGCAAGATCCAAGCTTCACTTCCATACTTTAAAGTGGGAATCACAGCATGCAGTGCCCTTCCCTCTTCCTAATCACTGCTTTTTAGAGAACAAGCAACCCTCCTTCCCTGACGTATCATTCCAGTCACTTCATCCTCTAATCATCCATCCATATTCATCATATTACATAAATACTTAAATGCACTCATATTCTTCCATTTCCTGGCTATGCAGCCTCACTGTGCATTCTGTAACCTCATACGTTGAGATGTTAAAGCATCACCACCATCAGCATCTACATCATTATCACCATCAATATCATCACCATCAGCCTGTGACACACCACTGCATGATAAGGACCCTCTCACCTTTCTCCACTCTGATCCAATGATTGTTAGCCTGTTCCGTCCTTGCTCGGTAGATCTGCATCATATGATCTCTCCATCTTGTTCTCTGTGCACCTCTTCTTCTCACTCCATCTCTGGCTTGCCATTCAGTTACGCTCGCTCTCCTTCTGTTATCTCTTCTGTGAAAGACGTGACCTGAGGTGTGTGTGTGGAGTTACCTGGAAACAAGCTCAGAATTACTAGATGCGGGAGCTTCAGGACCCTTTGGTTAATCCCCTTGGTGTGGTGTGGTGTGGAAGGGTGGTTGGTGTGGTAAAGTTTGGGGTGGTGTGGTGTGGGGTGGTGTGGTGTGGGGTGGTGTGGTTTGGGGTTGTGTGGTGTGGGGTTTTGTGGTGTGGTATGGTATGGTATGGCGTGTTGTGGTGCTGTGCGGCTTCACTGTCCCTAAAATCTAGAGGAATGTAAAACCTTGTTCGAAAATCATTAGTGAGAAGCAGATGGACATGGCCGCTCTTTGATGTGCCCTGATAAAACGTAAACAAAACGTGTGTTGCATCCTCACAACTAAACCAATATAAATAAGGATAATTATTCCATTTAAATCATTCACGGTCCAGAGAAAGACCAAAACGGAGATACTATTACGGACACACATCCAACCCTTACCTTGCTATAAATAAAGAGACAGAGAACAATGATTTTGAAACCCATTGAAGTGACCTTACAGGAATCCAGTATGTTTTTTCAGAATATAGTGTAAATGTTTAGTATTTGTATGGCCAAGAAGAGCAATATCCCTGACCCTCATTTTACTCTTATGATATAAATAGATTCCAGTGTGAGAGGAAACTGCTGTACACACTCACGCACACTTGCACGCAAATACACACACAAGCATGCGCGGACACACACACACACACACACTACATTTCACACACACACACACACACACACATTCTCTCTCTCTCTCTCTCTCTCTCTCCTACACGCAGTCACCAACTACATTTTGAAAGAGAAACGAAAAAAAAGAGGTGACTCAGCCATAGACATGAAGATCGTCGCCGTCACCATCATCCATCGTCATCACCATCATCATCGTTGTCGTAGTCGTCATCATCATCATCATCATCGTCATCATCATCATCATCATCATCGCCAGGAGCAACAGCGTCCAAGCACAGCTTAATCATCACAACCCTGTTAAGAGAGTTACTACATAAGTTCCATCACCGTCATCATCATCATCATTATTATCCCAACTGCTTCATCATCATTACAATCACCATAATCTCGGTCCAGTTAGTTTGGTTCCAGGAGTTTCAACATCACTATCATCAGCAGCATCACTTCCTCATCATTATCAATATCATCTCCGACAACCCTATTATCATCATCATCAGCCTGCTGACACACCGCTGCAGGATAAGGACCCCTGTTCAAATCTAACTTGGCGTAAAATTGCAATCTCTTTCTTAAATTTTGTGTTGTGACAAGGGGTTAACACTAGATTGGTGCTAGTCACAGAAGAAGGGACGTGGAAATGATGCAGAGCTGTATATTTGTCCAGAATTTACCACTGCACTACGGGAAATAAAAGCTGCAAAAAAAACGACGAATCTCAGCCTAAATGACAAATGAACAACACCATAATATACACTTTGTGTGTGTGTGTGTGTCCCGTGTTATGTGTGTCGTGTGTGTGTCGTGTGTGTGTGTGTGTGTGTGTGTGTGTGTGTGTGTGTGTGTGTGTGTGTGTGTGTGTGTGTGTGTGTGTGTGGATGCGCTTCCAGGACAAAATAATTTACATACAATAATTTTTTCCATCACATTGTCCACTCTCATATCTGAATCACTTATCAGTATACATTCCAGGTCCCAAACTGTACTGTTGGGTGGACAGGGACAAGGAGGCAAGCAAACCTAGTTCACCAGTCTTGATCCGGAACGAGAATCTACAGGATGACCACTCACACTGCTATTTCACTGGTCTGAGACCTTCCAAGATTGAGACAGTACGAAAGGCCTCCTCATCTCCCTCATACCTCATGGCAGCCCTTGTCTCATCATAATTACGTCTAGTAGCCTCATAGGTAATATTTCTTTGGGCCATGATACTTCCCCTGGCTGTCAGTGCCACGATAGTCCTTGTGTCCTAATGTAGTCACCTTAATGGCTTAAGAACAGCAAATATCCAACACTTGCCTCAGGGGAGTGATGCTACAGCAATACACACACACCCTCGTCCTTCCACTGTCATACGGCCACTAGCAAAAGTAGCCAAGTAGCGACGCCTACCAAGACGAGAAACTTGTCCAGCTACTTTTACAACCTTCACTAGATGGTACTACCGGGCCCTCTCATGGTATGGGCAAATCTAGTATATTATTACAGGTACTGCTTGGCGATAGCATTCAGCTGAAAGTGAGTCATACTGCTATAAGAGTGATAATGCTGTCTCTATTAACTCTCATAATCATACAGGTCTCTTTACCAGCCCTACACAAAAATAAATTGTCTGTGTGTGTGTGTGTGTGTGTGTGTGTGTGTGTGTGTGTGTGGATGTGTTGTGTGTGTGTGTGGTGCAGAGGTGCCTGTGTGTTACCATGGCAACCTCCCGACACCATCACAGTTACATACACACATTTCCTCACCAGCAAGTTCCACTAGAGAGTACTATGTGTGTGTGTGTGTGTGTGTGTGTGTGTGTGTGTGGGTGGGTGGGTGGATGCATGTGTTGTGTGTGGAGGGTGGGGGTGAATGGTTTGATGTAGTTGCTGTGTGTGTGTGTGTGTGTGTGTGTGTGTGTGTGTGTGCGGGGCCAGTGTGTCACCATGGCAACCTCCCCACACCACCACAGTTATACTGTATTCCCCACCACCAACTACCGTTAGAGAGTATTGCATGTGTGTGTGTGTGTGTGTGTGTGTGTGTGTGTGTGTGTGTGTGTGTGTGTGTGTGTGTGTGTGTGTGTGTGCGGGGCCAGTGTGTTACCATGGCAACCTCCCCACACCACCACAGTTACATACACAAATTTCCCCACCACCAACTACCGTTAGAGAGTATTGCATGTGTGTGTGTGTGTGTGTGTGTGTGTGTGTGTGTGTCTGTGTCTGTGTGTGTGTGTGTGTGTGTGTGTGTGTGTGTGTCTGTGTCTGTCTCTGTGTGTGTGTGTGTGTGTGTGTGTGTGTGTGTGTATGGAGATATAAGGTTATATCTAAGGTGGATCTCCTTTCTTGTGTGTGTGTGATATTTGCCTCACAATAAGGTGAGGACACGGGCAAACAGAGCCCGTCAGAGGAATAATGGCAAAAAAAAAGCTCTCAAACGAGAGCTTATAGCGGTGACAAAAAAGTGCAAGACGAAGCAGCAAGGCAGGACAGGATCAGGCGTGGCATCAGCAGTTAAAGGGAGCAGTCTGGTGGCGATGTAGTTGACGAGGGAGCAGCACGTGGTGGATCTAACTCGATGCCCTCACGGATGGCGGCTTCCTCAGATGGAGAGAAGGAGTTGGAAATGTATGCCTCCACAGGATCTTCTGATACAAAAGTCTGATAGACGAGAGGCAGTGTATCAGCGTCGTTGATCGGATCCGTGAGGCAGCAGGTAACTCTTCCAGGTCCGCATCTATGCGGGCATCCCCGCGATCACGAGTCCCTGAGAGTGGTGGAAGGAGGGCCTCGATCCGGCGAGCCTTGACGGAGGAGGAGGTTGCTCTTGGTCTTTCCCCCTTTCTTCTTTTGTTTCTTCCTCTTCTCCTTAGGTGGAGGGGCAGAAGAAGAGAGAGCGATGGCGGCTGAAGGCGGTGGTGAAGGTGGAAGGAGGCTCCCTCCACTTCGTCAGAGGGGAGCAGATGGAGAGGGCAAGGAGGAGGGATCCCGCTGGCGTCCAGGTGTACTAGAGGGACGGGGGACGAGACTACGCTCCTCCTCAGCTCTTGATGGATTACAGGCTTACGTAGCGCTTCTCCAGCAGTCCACCATTCTCTCCTCTCGGGGAGAGGGAAGAAAGTGAGAGAACGTTTGTATAACTGTGAGTATAAAAACAGAGGAACGACAAGGCTGGCTGGACGAGAAAGAGAAAGAGAAAAGGACCGTAAGGAACTGAAATTTAATGGAAATAATACGTAGACCAGAGAAAAAAAATGATGAAAATATGAAAATACGTAATGAGGGAAAAGGAAAAGGATATGAAACTTGACTGGAATATGGGAATCGGAAACGAGACGATGAAGTGAGGCTACAAGGAAAGATGAGTCGAAAAAAAGAAATTGAGATATACAGAGAAGAGAGTGAAAGGAAAATGGAGGTTAACCAGAGGAGGACAATACTTCCCCTAGGAGCTGCCCTAGCATGAGCCAACCGGCCTACCCTGCAGTTATCCTCACTTCTTATGTTCTTATGTACTATGGTGCACGGATCCTCTTAACCACATATCTAATCTGTACTAATCTCACTAATTCTACCCATATCTAACCTATTTCACCTTCACCTAATCCAAACCAACCTAATCACATCTAAACCAATTTATTTTAGCCCAGTGTCACCTAACCTATCCATATTTGCTCAAACTGAACCCTGCCTAACCTCGAATGACCTAATCCAACCTAAATTAACCCAACCTAATCTAAATTAACCTCACCTAAGACAGTCTAATTGTATTTAACCTCACAATCTCCCCTAACCTCCTCATACCTAACCTAAACAATTCTGAAGCAGCCTAACTGCATCTAACCCTATCTAATCCTACCTAGTCTCACTTAACCATACCATACCCGACCTAACCCAACTCAGTCAAGCCTAAAATGACCTAATCCAACCGAACCTAACCCAGCCTAACCCAATCAAATAAAACCCAACCCAAAACCTATCAAAACAGACGTATTCTAAAACAATCTAACCTAATCCGTCTATATCTAGTCGAACTGAACCCAACCCAACCAAAAATTACCTAATCAGACCAAACCCTGCCCAAAGTGACCTAACCTAACTTTCGATCGGCTATAAATTCCATTGATAAATTCACTAAGAAATTTTGCTGCCTGAAAGTCTACGGATGTCACATTCCAAGTTTCGCCTATTCTGTGTTCACGTATAAGTGTGTGTGTGTGTGTGTGTGTGTGGGTGGGTGTGGGTGTATGCGTTCAGGGATAACTAGATGTATTTAAAGATATGGCTATGTGTATAGAAATAGAACTTTGTGTGTCGGGTTATGGATATGTATGTGTTGATGAATCGACGTTTGTGAAGATGTTATCGTGTATGAATGAGTGAATGTGGGGCTACGTGTGTTGAGGTGGAACAACTTTTGTTAATGTGAGGTTGGGGTTACGTAGGTGGAGGTACAGCTGCGTGTTGAGGTTACATACTGTATGTAGAGGAGTGGGTGTTTGTGTGGAGGGATGGCGTGTGTCCTTGGAGGCGTGGCTATGCAGAGCTGTGGCTGTGTCTGGAGGTGTGGTAGGATGCTGGTGTGGTTCTAAGTTACGTTGTAATTGTCTTTATGTCTGTGTTTTCGAACTTGTTCATGTGTGTGTGTGTGTGTGTGTGTGTGTGTGTGTCAGGCTGACCATGGCGGCTAACACACCAACAAGTAAACACATTAAGAGTTTAATTAATAATTCTGTTGATGATGTTAAAGTCAGCATTGAATCTTTAATGCAATCAATTTCTAACTCTACATCTTCTAGAAGGCTAATTTATAATATGTTGAACCCTACCTTAACAGTTCACGAGATTTATAAATGTCGTGGTAAAACTAGTGAGGTACACAGAATGGCATTTAGTCGGCTGCGGGTAATCAGTCACAATCTGGCTATTGAGACGGGCCGTTGGAATCGGCGTGGACGGGGACGTCTCCCGGTAGCAGAGCGGTTCTGTCCATGTGGTGCTGTGCAAACAGAGTTGCATGTACTGGAGGTGTGTCCACTGACTCAGCACATACGTACAGACGTCGGAATAAGTTGGTTTCCTTTTCCGTGTTTGTAACACTGCTCGATTGAGAGGTATCCCCTCCCCCTCCCTTCCTCATGGTCCCACACTCCCACCCAACCCCCCACTTTTCTCTCCGCCCCATGACTCCACCCGGTACCCTCCATACTCTTGCTCACAGCCAGCAAGGGGTTTCTGTACTTCAAGCACCTCTCTAATTACGTGTAGTCCGAACAACTAATAAAGGAATAGTACAGTACATATCATAATGCAAGTTAGAAGATTTACTACACACACACACACACACACACACACACACACACACACACAGAATAAATCTGCTGTGATTAAATGTTGCGATAGTAAAAACCTCTTTTACACACACACACACACACACACACACACACACACACACACACACACACACACACACACACACAGAGAGAGAGAGAGAAAGAGGAGTTACAAGGAAAAGTTAGGATCTAAATAACTATGCAGCCCATACCGTGGAGATACTTCTTGTTTGCCTGGGAATGCATATCCAATTCACATTTATTCTAGTGTAAGATCCTGCCGATGAATCCCTTAAACTTCTCTACTGTAATGTTAACAACGTCCATGTTGAGTCAGTTCCACATGTGGAGCTGATCTTGCACGTGAAAAAGTTTTCACGTAATTCCGCCGGTAATTTTTTTCATTTACAGCTCCCAACCATGGTTGTGTGCCGAGTCCGTGTTAAGAGTAAGCAACTTTCTATGTAATGATTGTGAAACCCAGGGGCGTACCTAGAGATTTAGGGGCCCGGGGGGCTAGGTTCATTGTGGGGCCCCCCTCCAGGAGGGGGGCCCCGCAAAGAACCTAGCCCCCCTTATTCTCAAAACTTATCTAATATCTCAGCCGGGATTGTCGGGATGATAAACATATATATTTTTAAATATTAATAAAAAAAACTTATAAATTTTTAAGTTTTTTTGGGGCCCCCCTCAATTGGGGGCCCGGGGGGCAGTTTCAAACAGCCCCCCTCGCCCCCCCTCAGGTACGCCACTGGTGAAACCCATTCAGATTTTAAACACTGTAATGAGCTGACCCCGTTGTCTACGAGTTTCTACTAAAAAAGTCCCACAGCCCTCAGGCGAAACTGATACCTTAGTCTCCTGAACTCTTTTTAAGTCCATGTATGTCGACCAAAATTCCACAGTAACTGAGGAAGTGGCCGTATTAAGGAGATATAGACTGTGAGAACAATCTCTTTATTCCTAGAGAGAGAGAGAGAGAGAGAGAGAGAGAGAGAGAGACTTGGAATGACAAGAACAATCAGGAGAAATAATGATAAAAAAAGTGGGTGAGAGGAGAAACAAGCTGAGAAGAGGAAAACACGCAGGTGAAAAAATGGAACAATGTTATAGAAGTGACGCAGGGACGGAAGCGCACACACACACACACACACACACACACACACACACACACACACACACACACTTTCTGAACATTTGTCGACCTGTCTGTGTACTGCCCCTCCCCCTCCCTCTCTCTCTCTCTCTCTGGATCCTTTGTCTCATCCCCAGTTTCCTTTTCCCTCCTTCCCCTCTTTATAGCAATCTGCTCAGTCCCTACCTTCCTCCCTCTCTTTCCTTTCCTTCGTCTCTCTTCCCCTCTGTCACTCCCTCCTTACCTCACTCTTCTTTCTTCCTCCCTGTGTCATAACTTTGTCTTACTTTTTACATCCGTTACATGTGTTATCTTTTTCTTCATTACTCTCTCCTTATTTCTTTACTTGTACTAAATCCATTTCCCTTCACTGCTTTCTTTCCCCAGTAATAACTGCGTGCTCATTTTTCTCTTTTCTTTCTCCGTCTCTCCCTGTCACCCGAAATCTCTTCTTCCACTCCGCTCTTGCCACTGTCTTTCCCTCCCTTCCTTCCTCCCTGGCCCTTCCCTTGTCTTCCCTTCTTAACATCCCCTTCCTTTTTCTTGCCGTAAAAATTAACCTATTTTCTTCCCACCCTTAATCTCTACTTTCCGCAAATTTTTCTAATTTCTCTGTTTCTCTCCCTCCCTTTTTACATGAATGTCATTCGTTTTACTCAGCCTCAATGCTTTCGTCTTATCCTGCTTAGTTCTTTCCCTGCGTCCTTGCCAGAATAACACTTTTTCCTACTCTCTGTTACACTGCCTTCTTTTCTAATTTTCCTCATTATCGTTCTCAGTATTCCGTTCCGTAGCTTTCTTTCCCACTTTCTTTTTTATTATCCCTGTTTCTGTGGTTGCTCCATGCCCATTTCCTCTCAGCTGTCTCCCCTTTTGTCTCTACTTCCCTGTCTCCCGGCCTTTCGATTCACATCTCCCTTTTCTCTTTCCCTTTCACACTGCCTGTATCTCATTTCACCTCTCACTGTCACTTCTCACTCTCTGTCTCTTTTCTTAACTCTCGTTGTTCTTTCCTTGCCTCTCCCCTTTTTATTTTCTTCGTAACTGCCCTTTCACATTCCAAATTTTTCCATTCGCTCCCCCTCTGCGCCTGTCGCTCCCTGTCTTTTAACTCTCTCTCTCTCTCTCTGTATGTGTGTGTGTGTGTGTGTGTGTGTGTGTGTAGTAAATCTTCTAACTTGGTTTATATGTACTGTACTATCCTTTTATTTGTTGTTCGGACTACACGTAATTAGAGAGGTGCATGAAGTACAGAAACCCCAAGCTGGCTGCTAGCGAGAGTACGGGGTCGGAGAGAAAAGTGGGGGGGTTTGGTGGGAGTGTGGGACTATGAGGAAGGGAGAGGGAGGGGATAGTTCTCCATCGAGCAGTGTTACAAACACCTTAGTCCACGGAAAAGGAAACGAACTTATTCCGACGTCTGTACAAGATATAACTTTACTTCCTGGAGTCAAATCATTGGTGACGATGCTCAGTTTCCTATTGAGGAGATAGTGTATAAGGTCCTTTCCTGTTTTGGCTAGTGTGTACTATAATGTTTACCATAACCTATGTTATTTAAAGTGTATTTAATTCATTTTGTATGCTCTTATTCTAACCATGATATATCACTGGGAAATTTTTTTCGTAAAAAACGTGATTGGTGACATTGTAGTTACATTTCTAATCAGAAGTGTAATGATTTCCATCTTTCATTAAGGCTATATAGATGCACTGATCAACCCTTTAATACTTCGCTTGTTTTGTGGACCATAATTGTTTGCTAATATCTGATGTACTGTTTATCATGTTAAGGTTTATTGTTGCTTGAAATGTTGTATGTGTAACTGGATATTGTGGTCAATAAATACTTACTTACTTACTGTGTGTGTGTGTGTGTGTGTGTGTGTGTGTGTGTGTGTGTGTGTGTGTGTGTGTGTGTGTGTGTGTGTGTGTGTGTGTGTGTGTGTGTGTGTGTGTGTGTGTGTGTGTGTGTGCGCGCGCGTAGGTGCGTGCGTGAGTGCGTACATGCGTGAGTGGGTGCGTTCGTGCGGGCATTAAAATGTCCGAGCATCATTGAGCCCATGCATCTGTGTGTGTGTGTGTGTGTGTGTGTGTGTGTGCGCATCATTGTGTGCGTGTATCTATGTGCTCGTATCTGAGTGTGCGTGTATCAGTGCCTGTGTGTATCAGCGCCTGTGTGTATCAGCGCCTGTGTGTATCAGTGCCTGTGTGTATCAGTGGCTGTGTGTATCAATGCCTGTGTGTATCAGTGCCTGTGTGTATCAGTGCCTGTGTATATCAGTGCCTGTGTGTATCAGTGCCTGTGTGTATCAGTGCCTGTGTGTATCACTATGTGTATCAGTACCTGTGTGTATCAGTGCCTGTGTGTATCACTGTGTGCGTATATTAGTGTGCGTGCGTGCTCTGATCAGTGCTTGTATCAGTGTTTGCGTGAATGAATACGTGCGTGCATTAGTGTGTGCCTGCTCCGTGTGAGCGTATATAGTGCGTACATGCCGCAGCGTGTGCGTGCGTCAGTGTGTACGTGCTGTGTACGTGGTCAAAGTGTACGTGTTCAGTATGTGCGTGTTCAGTGCGTGCGTGTTCAGTGCGTGCGTGTTGAGTGCTTGCGTGTTGAGTGCGTGCGTGTTTAGTGCGTGCGTGTTTAG
Source organism: Coenobita brevimanus (assembly GCF_032717465.1). Taxonomy (NCBI): domain Eukaryota; kingdom Metazoa; phylum Arthropoda; class Malacostraca; order Decapoda; family Coenobitidae; genus Coenobita; species Coenobita brevimanus. Next base: position 181,890 of record NW_027643700.1, on the reverse strand, counting down.
TGTGTGCGTATTCAATATGTGCGTGTTTATTGTGTGCGTTCTTAGTGTGTGCGTTCTTAGTGTGTGCGTACTTGCGTGCGTGCTCTTTGCGAGTATTTACTGTGTGTATATCAGTGTGTAACTCAAACTGTCTGCATGTTTGTAAGAGTGAAGGTATGCAAAAATTTAATGATGATGATGATGATGATGATGATGATGATAATGACGATGACTGAGGCATCTGTCGATGACTGAGGCATCTGTCAGTAGATAGTAGTAGTAGATGATGATGATGATAATGATGATGATGATGGCTATTATGTTGGTGGTGGTGTGGTGATTTTGATGATGATAATGATGATGATGATGATGACGATGATGACGACGATGATGACGACGATGATGATGATGATGATGATGATGATGATGATGATGATGATGATGATGATGATGATGATGATGATGATGATGATGATGATGATGATGATAATGATGATGATGATGATTTTTCTAGTTCTTTTTAATCCGGAAACTTTTATGTTATCAAGGAGGATTCTGTACTCTACTCCTTTCACCTTAACTTGGCCCAAATTTTCGTCCATTTGCAGTTTATTTCACGCGTCTCAGTTGCGTCTTTGAAACAGCACTTGTTCGTGACTAGCATAATATTCTATTGTTAGAACCCTGCATTCGAGATGAAGAAAATGCAATTTTAGGCCAAGTTATAATAAAATGAGCATAGTGAAGGGGATGGGATGGAGGGATGAAGTAGAGAGGTATACGAGAGAGGCGGGTGTACGTTGGGGGAGGGCAGCCAAATGGCAGGGTACAGGGCGACATGGAGGCGATTTGTTTGTGTCCACCCCTTACGGGTTTAAGGCGTCTAGCTATAGATATCTAGACAATTAGGGCTATAGATATAGGTGACGATACACTACTATTAAAATTACATCCATTTCCCTTATTTTCTACAATTTCTTTGGCCTACAACGCTTCCTGGCTGACCGTAAGATATCCCCGTGTCCTAATTTAGTCACCTTAATGGCAAAAACAGCAAAACCCAACACTTGCAGCAAGAGGAGAAGCCTACACACCATCACTACCCCCTAACCAGCAAAACGACGTCTATTGCCCTCATCTGTTGAATCTATTTGACCTATGACACTTCCTGGTTGGCAGCAAGATACCTCTGTGTCCTATCTGAATCATCTTAATGGCAAAAACAGCGAAATTTAACCCCAAAACAGTAAAATTTAACACTTACATCAGGAGACGGAGCCGACGCAGCCTCACCCTCTTATCGTCCGAGTACCACTGACTGACCAATGGAATGCCATGCTTGTTCAGCCCAGAAACTTGTGTGAAACTTTACCCAACTACTTTTACATCCACTGGAGGGCATGGAGACCCTCTCATCTTCAGGGTAACTCTAGCATTTATTCTAGCTAATACCAGAGGCTATTATGCACGTGTGAGCTATTTATAAATGTCTGAGAGCGTTAATGCTGTAAATATTAACCCTCCAATGATCATGACAACTCTAGTACTTTTATTTTATTAGATTCCAGACGATTTTATTCAGCTGGGATTGGGTCATAAGGGCCTGGGTGCATAAGAGAAAACCGTCGTAGAGGAAGCATCAGGGACCGTAGCAAACAAAATCAGAAATTATACTTAGATGTTTACCATACTCTATTCACTTTCACTTTGTCTAATATTGCCATCTCCTCACCTTAAATGCTGAGCTGTAAGGATACATTAACACTAGAATATAGAACAATACTCTCTTTTCCCTATATGGACCTACAATTGCCATCTCTCAATTTTGAATCCGGGGTTTTAGCAATAGATTAACACCAAAACATGATGCTAGTCACGAAGAAGCGCTATGTAAAGGATGTAGAGCCGTACCATTGTCATTTCCTGGCACTGGACTACGTGAAATGAGTAAAATGACCTACACAGGGATGGAAATCTGGCCCGTGTTAGAGGAAGACCGGTATAGTCACGAAAAGGTGATATGGAATGGATACAGAATTTCACTTTAACTTGGCCTAAAATTGCCATCTCTCCATCTTGAATGCTGAGCTGTAACAAGAGCCTGACGATACAATATGATGCTAGTCACGAAAAAGTGCTGTTGAAGATATGTAGAGCCGTGTTATCGTCTTCTTCTACCTGTAATTATGCTATGAGAAATAAGCATCAAAATGAAGATCTCAGCCATGTTAAGTCTGATAAGCTATACATACAGCTTAATGGAACGCTCTGGTAAAAATTACAGCTATAAACTCATTCTACAACTCCCTAGCACCTCTTCCTTAGCTATTTATTTTGCTTATTACACCTTGCTCTCCTACTGTGCTGTATAAATACTTCAAGCTTTACCATAATCTGCATACAAAACGTACAAAAGGATGTTAATCAGCCTTGTCCAAAAATATATCGCTAAGGAAGTCTTTGGTTGACTAGTGGGAGGTGCCTGTGTGTTACCATGGCAACCTCTCACACCACCAGTTACATACACACATTTTCCCACCAGCAAGTTCCATTAGAGAGTATTGTGTGTGTGTGTGTGTGTGTGTGTGTGTGTGTGTGTGTGTGTGTGTGTGTGTGTACAATCTTATCAGTGTGACGTGTGCGTGTGTGTAATGTGAGTATATTTCACGTACATGTGTAGGTGTGTAAGTATAAACAGTCTTATCAGTATGACGTGTGTGCGTGTGTGTATGTGACGTTCATGTGTAGGTGTGTATGTGCGTGTGTTTGACGTATATGTGTTGGTGTCTATGCGTGTGTATGTACGTGTATGTTTCGTGATGTGTGTATGTATGTATGTATATATAGTGTGTGCACATTTGTGATATGTCTGTAGGTGTGTGTGTGTGTGTGTGTGTGTGTGTGTGTGTGTGTGTGTGTGTGTGTGTGTGTGTGTGTGTGTGAAGTGTTTGCGTGTGTGTATGTAGTGTGTGGGTGTGTATGAAGTGTGTGCGTGTGTATGAAGTGTGTGCGTGTGTGTATGTAGTGTGTGCGTGTGTATGTATGTATGTACGTATGTAGGTGTATACACGTTATCTTAAAGCTCTAGTTTTCATACAATACGGCACGTTAGAGAGAGAGAGAGAGAGAGAGAGAGAGAGAGGAAGGCCGTTGACTGTGTGTGTGTGTGTGTGTGTGTGTGTGTGTGTGTGTGTGTGTGTGTGTGCATCAGTACTGAGGCTGGGCAATTACAGGTAACTGAGGAACTTGGGCATGTCGGTAGGCAAGAATAAACGTAAGTAGGTAGGTAAGTAGGTAGATAAGGAGGTAGGTAAAGTAGGTAGGTATTTAGATAGGTAGGTAGGTAGGTAGATTGGTAGGTAGGTAGACAGAGAAATAGGTGGGTAGGTAAGTAGGTTGGTAGGTAAGTAGGTTGGTAGGTAAGGTAGGCAGGTTGGTAGGTAGGCAAGAGTAAAGTAGGTAGATAGGTCAGTAGGTAGGTAAGTAGGCAGGAAGGTAGGTAAGTAGATAAATAGGTAGGTAGGCTGGTAGGTAAGTAGATACGAAGGTAGGTAGGTAAGTAGATATGTAGGTAGGACGGTAGGTAGGCCATTAGTATGTATATATGGAGATACCTAATAGACAACAGACAGACAGACGGGATGGATGAAAGGAAGGAAGGAAGGAAGGAAGGAAGGAAGGAAGGAAGGAAGGAAGGAAGGAAGGAAGGAAGGAAGGAAGGAAGGAAGGAAGGAAGGAAGAAAGGAATGAATGAAGGAAGAAAGAAATGAATGAATGAATGAAGGAAGGAAGGAAGGAAGAAAGGAAGGAAGGAAGGAAGGAAGGAATTAGGGAAGGAAGGAAGGAAGGAAGGAAGGAAGGAAGGAAGGAAGGAAGGAAGGAAGGAAGAAAGGAATGAATGAATGAAGGAAGGAAGGAAGAAAGGAATGAATGAATGAAGGAAGGAAGGAAGGAAGGAAGGAAAAAAGGAAGGAAGGAAGGAAGGAAGAAATGAATGAATGAAGGAAGGAAGAAAGGAATGAATGAATGAAGGAAGGAAGGAAGGAAGGAAGGAAAAAAGATAGGAAGGAAGGAAGGAAAAAGGAAGGAAAAAAGATAGGAAGGAAGGAAGGAAGGAAGGAAGGAGGAAGTAAGGAAGAAGAGAAAATGACTAAGGGAGAGGGAGGTGGGGTGGAGGGGACGAGAGTCAAGGAGACGGGCTGGGGACGCGCCAGACGAGAGAATATGATACGTCAGGCGCGTGACGCGTCCCCAGCCCGTCTCTTCTGGCCTCTCGTCCCCAGCCACTCTGTCTGCCTCTCTGTCTCTGTCTCTATCTCTGTCTTTCTCTCTGTCTCCTTCTGTCTGCCTCTCTGTCTGTCTGTCTCTGTCTGTCTGTCTGTCTGTCTGTCTGTCTCTCTCTCTCTCTCTCTCTCTCTCCCACGTGTCTTCACTGCCTGAGCTTCTCTAGGGACAAGATAGGTAGGGTAGGGTAGGGTAGGGTAGGGTAGCGTAGTGTAGGACAGGGTAGGGTAGGGTAGGACAGGGTAGGGTAGTGTAGGACAGGGTAGGGTAGGGTAGGGTAGGGTAGAGTAGAGTAGAGTAGGGTAGAGTAGGGTAGGGTAGGGTAGGGTAGGGTAGCGTAATGTAGAACAGGGTAGGGTAGGGTAAGATAGGGTATCGTAGTGTAGGACAAGGTAGTGTAGGGTAGGGTAGTGTAGGGTAGGGCTGTGTAGTATATGTTATGGTAGGGTAGTGTATAGTAGGGTAGGGTAGTGTGAGGTAGAGTAGGGTGGGTAGGGTAGGATAGAACAAGATAGGGTAGGGTAGGGTAGGGCAGGGTAGGACAAGGTAGGGCAGGGCAGGGTAGGGCAGGGCAGGGCAGGGTAGTCAGTAAAGGTAGATTAGTTTTGGTCTGGTAGATTTAGGTAAGCTTACAGTTAGATAAATAGATAGATAGACGTGGATGATATTTTGATTATGAACTCTGATACACACAGGTCTTTTGGCGTCTCTCTCTCTCTCTCTCTCTCTCTCTCTCTCTCTCTCTCTCCCTACCCACACGCCTTCATCCCGTAAGGGGTGGCCACAAACAAATCACCTCCATGTCGCACTGTCCCCTGCCATTTCGCTGCCATTCCCCCAACTTACACCCCCCTCTCTCATATGCCTTTCTACTCCACCCCTCCGTCTCATCCTCGGTCTCCCCCTCCCTCTCCCCTCCTCCACCTCACCCACATCACTCTCCTTGTTAATCTCACATCCATTAGGTAAGCATCGCCGGTGTGTGTGTGTGTGTGTGTGTGTGTGTGTGTGTGTGTGTGTGTGTGTGTGTGAGAGAGAGAGAGAGAGAGAGAGAGAGAGAGAGAGAGGGAATTTATGTATACGAGTGTATGAAAGGGGACTTTGAATGTGTGTGTGTGTGTGTGTGTGTGTGTGTGTGTGTGTGTTAGAGTGACGTGTGGCAGTGTAAGTTGCCTATCTATCTATCTATCATTCTATCCATCCATCCATCCATCTATCTGTCTATCTATCTATCTGTCCATTTATCTATCCACTCATCCCTCCATCCCTTCATCCATCTATCTATGTATCCATCTACCTATCAATCTATCATCCATCCATCCATCCATCCATCTATCTATTCACCCATCCATCCATCCATCTATCTATTTATCCATCAACCTATCAATCTATCATCCATCCATCCATCTATCAATCTATCATCCATCCATCCATCCATCCATCCATCTATCTATTCACCCATCCCTCCATCCATCTATCTATTTATCCATCAACCTATCAATCTATCCATTCATCTATCCATCCATCTGTCTATCTGTCTATCTATCTATCTATCTAATCTAACAGGCGAAACATAACTTAGCTTTTATCGCAGGTAAGTGATGGCTGGCTGGCTGGCTGGCTGGCTGGCTGGCTGGCTGACTGGCTTTCCTCTGGCTTTCCTTATGGCTTGCTGTGGATTTCCTGCATTTCCGTACGTCTATCTGTCAAAAAATCATCATCATCATCATCATCATCATCATTATTATTATTATTATTATTATTATTATTATTATTTTTATGATGCTAGTGAAGCATGTGTAAGGGTAAATGGGCATCTGAGTGAATGGTTCACGATCGGTGTGGGCGTGCGACAAGGTTGTGTGATGTCCCCATGGTTGTTCAATATATATATGGATGGGGTGATGAGAGAAGTAAAAACACGAGTAATGGAAAGAGGGATGGCGTTGGTAATGAATGGTGATGGATGGAATATCTCCAGTTTGTTGTATGCTGATGATGCAGTACTGATTGCAAGTACTGGACAAGAACTTGGTAGGCTAGTGCAGAGTTTTGCTGATGTCTGTGAGCGTCGTGCCTTGAGAGTAAATGTAGAAAAGAGTAAAGTGATGGTTATTGAGAGAGAAGGTGACTCCCAGTGTGATGTTACAGTGAATGGAGAGAGACTGGAGTTGATGAGAGAGTTCAAATACCTGGGTACAGTGATAGAAAAAAGAGGAAAATGTGCAAAAGAAGTGGAAAGTAGAGTGACACAAGGAAGAAATGTAACTGGTGCAATGAAGGCCTTGATAAGAAACAGAGGCTTGAGTGCTGCAGCTGCACGAGGCTTACATGAAGGAGTGTGTGAGACTATGGTGTGGCATGGAAATGAAAAGTCAAGAGTGAGAGCAGTGGAGATGGGACTGCTGAGGAACGTATGTGGGGTACAGAGAGTGGATAGGATACGAAGTAATGTGATTCGTGAAAGATGTGGAGTGAGGAAATCTGTGGACACCAGATTTATCACAGTTCCTTAGGTATGGTGCAATACCACACTGAATGCAGTATTCCACCTTTGTCTCTTCTTGTTTGTTGTTTTTTTGCTATGTCTGAATCTGGAAACACTGAAATGAATTGCTCAGCATCATCATTTGTACTTGCAAAAGAATAATTGGAGCTGACAACCATCAAAGCTTCAATAGCTTCTACTTCGAGAATCAAGGTCCAAATGAAATGGAGGAATTGAAGAAGGGAAGGGCAGGAGGAAGTGGTTCATACAAGGAGGGTGGAAAGGTTACAAGAGGATGGAAAAAGGCAGAATATAAGAGAGAAGTAGAGGAGCGATTGGGTAAATATGGACTGTAGCAGATGAGGGACGTGGAAGGTGTGTGCAAGATATTCACAGAAGAAATCTGTGCAGCATGTGAGGTGGTGTGTGGGGTGAAGAGAAGTTTCAAGCATAGGCTAGATAAGCATATGACAAATAAGGGGTGGATATAGAAAAAAGGAAATCTTATAACCAATACTAATTCACTGTTTTCCTTTTCAGGTTACACTATGATAGTCTCTATTCTCCTTTCACACTTTCCTGTAAAATATTCCGCTATTTTTCTTCCAGCAGCCAATCAAAATACAGGGTTTATTTCCGAACATAAACACATAGTATGGACGCCATTGCATCTCGTATGGTACTTGCTATGCCGATGTGTGGTATAATTCATTATAATTTCATAGGTTATTACGCAAAATAGCTGTAATTCCTTATATGCACAGAGAGATAAAGATAGCAGGTAAATGATGCACCAAGAGTATAACAGCCATTTTTTCAGTACTAAAAGTGCTCAAGAAATTTGTGGTACCGAGAAAAAATATATATTTTGCGGTAGAACGGAGGGAAGTTAGCATGCAGGTATCGATAATACTACCATCTACGAGAGTACCCTGATGACCAAGGATACTAGTGACATGGAGATGTCTTTGCTAGGGCAACTCCAGTGCCTTCTAATTTATTGCTGGTGTTTCCATTTTCTCTCTAATGAAATAGTAGACCTCTGGTAACATTATGTACTGAGTGTTTTTACATACTTGTCCTCTGAAAGGATTATTAGCTATTAACTTAAAGTAACTTCAAGAAAGCTGTCAATATGTGGGGGAAAAGATAGTTTTTCTTTAAGACATTGGAACAAATGCGACAGTAATGATGTCAATTTATTTCTGATGACATAAAACATCAAATCTAGGAAAGTTTGTGGTGACATATTATGGGGAAATATTCCAAGTGTTTGCCCCCCTCCCTGGCAAATTTCCTGGATACGCCACTGGCTCACCTCCCTCTCTCTCACATACCTCCATCCCATTCTTCCATCTCATCTTAGGCCTCCCCTCCCTCTCCTCCCCCCCTCCACCTCACTCACATACACTCTCCTCGCTTGTCTCTCGCTCTCCATCCTCTCCACATGGCCAAACCACCTCAGTGTATTTTCTCCTAACGCTTTCTATCACGTTCACATTAACACCACAACGCTCCTGCACTTCCTCATTTGTCAGTCTGTCTTTCCTTTTAACTACACATGCTCCTCTCAATAATCCTCTCTCCCCGCCTGACATTTGGTGACTGAGGGCGAGGGAGGGGGTAAAGAAACCGTTGATAAGGCAGATGCGATCATGCGAGTGTAGACGGCTTGGCGCCATGGGCTAACCGTCGGAGATATACACCCTACCAAAGCAAGAGCGACACTGAGGCTCGACGTGTTGAAAATCACCATGTCACTGCATCAGCCTCGCGTGATGGTGACAGGCAAGCAGCGTGGAGTCAACCTTGTATGTGCTGCCCTCGCGCGGCGATGACGACTCACGTTGGCCTTGACAATCCAATGGTGCCACTGACATGACCACCCACTTCTGTGTGTGTGTGTGTGTGTGTGTGTGTAAAGACAAACTAATTTAAGTTATAAATATAACCAAAATAATGAATTTAAAAATCGCATTCTCTCTCTCTCATATAATTTATGATTCCCAGTATGGGCCTGGATGTTGCCGCTCGTGAGTGTTTTAACTTATTTATTTCTATTAAGAAAATAGCGTATGTTCTACTGATTCCTTCAAATTATATTATAAACGTAATTGTTACATTACTTACCCAACTTAGAACTGCCGTGAAAGTCGGTAAAAGTAACTACATTTTTTTCAGCACCACTGTAAAATATGTATGCCACGTTTCTCTACTGATGTACAAGAGCCATATGCATTACACGTTTACCTTCCTTTGATATGCTAGAATACTTACGTTTATATTGTATTAGTATGTGTGTACCTATCTGTGATGCCTATTACATATATAACAGAATATACTCATCGCTCGTTTAGGAAAAATGGCATGGCTGCACCCAGCGCCAGACCCCACCCAAACATTTGTTTTAAATTGGTGCAACTTTAATAACAACATTAAGCGTAATAATATTCCTCGAATATAATTTATCAAAATATTGTCTTGAGGAGTGAACACGCTGCGGTGTTGGCCAGAATGGCATTTATGGCTGAATACAAACCAACAGTATACTGTAGATGTGGTGGCCACCTCCCACGTCTCAAATGTGTTGTGCTTTCATTATCCAGCACGAGATATGCGTGTTTTGATGTATTAGTTTATAAATTTAACGCTCCATCATACCAAATATCAGCAGGATGGGTCATTGTAGTTTAACAGGGCTACCAACCTGAACATTTTTCCTTCCCTTCCAAGGAAATCTTTACGCATACTGAAGGGAAAGGAAAATCCTTCGAAGGGAAGGAAAAGTTTAGGGAAGGAATTATTTTAAAGATTATCGCCGTAACTGTACCACCAGTAAATCAAAGAAGAGAGAGAGAGAGAGAGAGAGAGAGAGAGAGAGAGAGAGAGAGAGAGAGGTGGAGCCTCTATTCTCCTTTCACACTTTCCTGTAAAATGTCCACGCCAGTTTTTCTATACTGCGTGGTGTTCTTTCTGACTTTTTCCTGCCGGCTTCGGCTGGAGAGTTTGGAGGGCGGGGGAGAGCCTTCTTCTTTGCTATCCTTATCTCATTCTAGTAGTTCAGTTACTCTTCTAGGAGCTGCCTAGCATGGGCCAACCGGACTATTGCAGTTATCCTCTCTTATGTTCGTATGTTCTTATGTCACTGCATCAGCCTCGCGTGATGGTGACAGGCAAGCAGCGTGGAGTCAACCTTGTATGTGCTGCCCTCGCGCGGCGATGACGACTCACGTTGGCCTTGACAATCCAGTGGTGCCACTTGTACAAATTTTGTGGGTAATTTCAGACTCAGATTTTGAAAACTGTACAGTACTGAACGTAGGCAAGACCATGGGAGATACTACATACAACTTAGATAACAAAGTAATTAGTAAATCGGAATGCGAGAGAGATCTAGGAGTTATGGTTAGTAAGACCTCAACCTAGGCAGAAGTGTATTGATGCTAGAAATAAAGCAAATAGGCTCCTACGATTTATATCGAGGAGCAATTTTGCAACTTTATTTAGCATTAATAAGGCCACATTTAGACCACGCCGTGCAATTTTGGTGTCCGTACTATTGAATGGATATAAAGTCGCTTGAAAACGTACAGAGAATAATGACAAAAATGACACATGATGTTCGGAACCTGTCACATGAAGACAGACTAAAAAGACTAAATCTGCACCGACTAGGAAGACGTAGAGTAATGGGAGACTTAATTGAGGTGTTTAAGTGAAGGAAGGGAATAAGTAAAGGAGATATTAGCAAGGTACAGAACTTAAAGTGGGCATACAGGATAGAACTAGAAGTAATGGTTTCAAACTGGAAAAATTCCGTTATAAGAACATAAGAAGAGAGGATAACTGCAGTAGGCCGGTTGGCCCATGCTAGGCAGCTCCTAGAAGAGTAACTGAACTACTAGAATGATATAAGGATAGCAAAGAAGATATGAAGTGCTATGAAAAGGATGCAAAGCCACTGCACTGTATTTTTCTGCCACTGAACTGTGTGATATAAGCTGCAAAAAGACAAAAACCTAGGCCAAGTTAGGGCAACAAAAGTATAGTGTGTAGTTCACACTTTAAATCCATAAAGATTTTTGTTCATTCTCAGCATACAGTAATTGTCATAGCTCAGTGGCAGAGGACGACTGTACTAGGGTTCAACATCCCTTCCACAGAACTTCATTATTAGCGCCATGATGATGATCTGTTACAGCTCAACATTCAAGATGGCAAGTCTACGCCTAGATAAAATGACCTGAGTATAGCTGACGCCTAGTGATGTAGTGGGTGAAGGCACTGCGGCAGGATGGGGCCAGTCAGGGCTTAGATCTGAGGCACAGTTGAGGTTTGCTGATTACATTGCCATTCAGGATGCTGGCCAGCCTTCCCCTAACCCCACTGTGGCAGGGAATAAATATACTGTATGCGATGTATCTTATGGACATCCAGCTGATTTCAAGTACTGTGTTTTGGTGGCAAAGCTGGCCTGCAATGCTATAAAAAAATATATATATATATGCCTGTCACCCCTTATAACAATACTTAAGACTGAAAATCATTGAGGATCAGCTAAGTTAAACTACTGCTTTCTCAAAACAAAAGGTGTCAGTCAGAAAGATAGTCCCACAAGAGGTGAGGCGAGGTGTTAATGAGAGGTATTCCCGGGGGTGGGGTGGGGTGGGGTGGGGTGGAGGCAGGTGTGAGGTAAGGTGTGAGGCTGAACCCCATGTGATTATAGTGCTCCAGGCTGTCTATTAATATCTATATTTATTTATCTATCTAGCTATTTTTTAACCTATCTATCTATCCATCTACCTATCCATGTCTACCTATCTGTATATCTATCTATCTGTAGTTCTATAACATTTTCTCCTTCTCTCTCTCCCCCACAATCTCTCCCCACTTCCCTTCCCTAGCTTCCTCCCCACCTCTACCTCCCATTTTGTCTTCCACTCCCTCCACTTCACCTCTCTCCCCTCCCTCTCTATCCCTCCTTCCTTCTCAACTACCCCCTTCCAAACACCCCCAGGGCCACCCCCCACCCAACACCCCAGGGGAGGAAGACCGCCCCTGAGATTTACCTGATAACCCACGTGTACCTTGCCTACCTCACCTGTTTTACCTGTGTGTGTGTGTGTGTGTGTGTGTGTGTGTGTGTGTGTGAAGAAAATGTATGTGTAATTCATCATATGTACACTATTACAATATGCCTGTGTGTACGCCTTTGTGTGTATACGTGTGCGTCTACAAATATGTGCGAATATCCTAAGCAATAATAATATTCCCTTGTGAGTTGCCAAAATAATATTACTACAACAATATCAACGTTAATTTACAGTAATGGGATTTATGGAGAAACAAACCCGCTACATAAATACATAAAGCGCTACATACATTTACAAATCTAGCTGAAAGACTTAAACGCATTATTATTATTATTATTATTATTATTATTAAAGTATTTGTTTAGATTTTACTGCTTAATTCTCTGTCTGTCTGTCTGTATGTATGTCTGTCTCTCTCCCTCTGTCTCTCTGTCTCTCTCTCTCTCTCTCTCTCTCTCTCTCTCTCTCTCTCTCTCTCTCTCTCTCTCTCTCTCTCTCTCTCTCTCTCACACACACACACACACACACACACACACACACACAGATGAGGCCCCAGATAAGGTCCACCACTTCACACTCATTGTTTGTTTTCACGTCCACACCAATGACCTTCTCTCTCTCTCTCTCTCTCTCTCTCTCTCTGTTAACCCAGTATTTCTTTTATCTGTTTCTCTGAATTGGTCATGTTCTCTCTCTCTCTCTCTCTCTCTCTCTCTCTCTCTCTCTCTCTCTCTCTCTCTCTCTCTCAAAACTTTACAATCTCAACACCTTCAGTCTTTTCACCTCCAAGTAATTTGTCTTCCCTAGGGTCATTTTCGCTTCACCCCCCCTATAAATCTTGCCCTCCTACAGCGTCCCCTTCAGCGTCTCAGGCGGAACAAAGGTCAGGGGAGGCGTAACAAAGGTCAAATGAGGTCTTATCTACGTTTAAACTCCGGGATTAGGACAGTGGGGGTGGTGGTGGTCGGGTCTAAAGTAATAATTAAATAGATCATCTAAAGTAATAATGAAATAGATCATCTAAAGTAATAATGAAACTTTATCTAGCATTAGTAAGGCCACATAGATCATCTAAAGTAATACTGAAACTTTATCTAGCATTAGTAAGGCCACATTTAGACTACGCAGTACAATTTTGGTGTCCTTACTATAGAATGGATATTAATTCGTTAGAAAATGTACAGAGAAGAATGACAAAAATGATACATGACGTCCTGTCATATGAAGACAGACTGAAAAGACTAAGTCTGCATTCGCTAGAGAGGCGTAGAGTAAGGGGAGACTTAATTGAGGTGTTTAAGTGGATGAAGGGTATAAATAAGGGCGATATTAGCAAGGTACTTAAAGTGAGCATACAGGATAGAACTAGAAATAATGGTTTCAAACTAGAAAAATTCCGTTTCAGTAAGGAAATAGGTAGAAATTGGTTTGGTAATAGAGTAGTAGACGAATGGAATAAGCTACCTAGTAAAGTAGTTGCTGCCTCTTCCATTGAGAGTTTCAAGCATAGGCTAGATAAGCATATGACTAATAAGGGGTGGATATAGAAAAAAGAAAATCTTATAACCAATACTAATTCATAATTTTCCCTTTTCAGGTTACACTGTGATAGTCTCTATTCTCCTTTCACACTTTCCTGTAAAATGTCCACGCCAGTTTTTCTATACGGCGTGGTGTTCTTTCTGACTTTTTCCTGCCGGCTTCGGCTGGAGGGTTTGGAGGGCGGGGGAGAGCCTTCTTCTTTGCTGTCCTTATCTCATTCTAGTAGTTCAGTTACTCTTCTAGGAGCTGCCGAGCATGGGCCAACCGGCCTACTGCAGTTATCCTCTCTTCTTATGTTCTTATGTGAATGCTAAATGGTTCACGGTACTTGTCTCTCTCTCTCTCTCTCTCTCTCTCTCTCTCTCTCTCTGATGGTTTAGGCCTGTCACCCATTTTTCTTTACATCTCAGGTACACAAAAGGAAAATAGAGTCTGTGTAACATTCCTTTCATTTCTGGGTACTGACCGGGTGGGGGAGGGATTAGGGAGGTGGGGAAGGGATTAGGAGGGTGGGGGGAGGGAAGGAGAGGAGGAGGAAGTGGAGGGAAGGAGGGGTAGTGGAGGGAAGGAGGCAAAATGGAGGGATGGTGAAATGGAAGGGTGTGAGAGAGAAGGGTAGGTGAGAAAGGGAGGTTTGGGAGGAGGTGAAAGGAAGAAAAAGAAAGAAATGGAGAATGGAATAATGGGAGAGAGAGAGAGAGAGAGAGAGAGAGAGAGAGAGAGAGAGAGAGAGAGAGAGAGATTATGGAGACGAATGAGAACAGCAAACCAAATTACCGAAGGAAGAAAGGATGGATGAAAGAGACGAAAAGAAAAGAAAAGAATGAAGAGAAAGGAAGGAAGGAGAAAGTGAAGGAGAGAGAGAGGCCAAGGAGGAGGAGGAGAGAGATTAAGACAACAAGAGGGATTAAGGGAGGGAGAGGGAGGTATGGAGGAGGGAGAGGGGGAGGGAAGAGAGGAGGGAAAAAATTAAGAAATAGCCAGAGTATAAACGAAGAAGGAAGAAGTGAGAAACAATGAAGAAAGGTAGATTAATAGACAAATAGTTATACACAGATAGATAGATAGATAGATATATGGACTGACTGAGAGAGAGAGAGAGAGAGAGAGAGAGAGAGAGAGAGAGAGAGAGAGAGAGAGAGAGAGACGAAAGAACAATCCATCTTATACCAAAAAATCCAAATTGCATCTCTCTCTCTCTCTCTCTCTCTCTCTCTCTCTCTCTCTCTCTCTCTCTCTCTCTCTCTCTCAATACCGCAAAGGAAGAGGTTGAACTGTTTGCTCGACATGTGAGTTTTATTGCGGGTTGAAGGATATTGACGAGTTTGTGTGTGTGTGTGTGTGTGTGTGTGTGTGTGTGTGTGTGTGTGTGTGTGTGTGTGTGTGTGTGTGTGTGTGTGTGTGTGTGTGTGTGGCTGATCTGATGGATGGTGAAGAGATGGAAGGCTGGATGGTTATGTAAGGACTGATGCATTAGAGAAACCGCAGATGCAGACAGAGATCGAGTTGGTTTATGTCTGTATGTTTATGTATGTATGTATGGATAGATGGAATAGAAAAATATTTACTAGTCAATTTTCCACCTGATTTTTACCTGTGTGTACGTATGGATGTCTGCACGTATTTATATGCATGTCTGTATGTACATAAGAACATAAGAAGAGAGGATAACTGCAGTAGGCCTGTTGGCCCATGCTAGGCAGCTCCTAGAAGAGTAACTGAACTACTAGAATGAGATAAGGATAGCAAAGAAGAAGGCTCTCCCCCACCCTCGAAGACCCTCCAGCCGAAGCCGGCAGGAAAAGTCAGAAAGAACACCATACCGTATAGAAAAACTGGCTTGGACATTTTACAGGAAAGTGTGAAAGGAGAATAGAGACTATCATAGTGTAACGTAAAAGGAAAAATTATAAATTAGTATTGGTTATAAGATTTTCTTTTTTTCTATATCCACCCCTTATTAGTCATATGCTTATCTAGCCTATGCTTGAAACTCTCAATGGAAGAGGCAGCAACCACTCCACTAGGTAGCCTACTCCACTCGTCCACCACTCCATTAGCAAACCAACCTCTACCTATTTCCCCACCGAAACGGAACCTGTTTAGCTTGAAACCACCATTTCCAGTTCCATCCTGTATGCTCACCTCAAGCACCCTGCCGACATCTCCCCTATTTACACCCTTCATCCACTCAAACACCTCAATCAAGTCCCCCCCTACTCCACGCCTCTCCAGCGAATGCAGACCCAGTCTCCTCAGTCCGCCCCCACATGACAGGTTCCGGACGTCATGCATCATTCCTGTCACTCCTCTCTGCACATTTTCCAACGAATCAACATCCACTCCACAGCAAGGACACCAAAACTGCACTGCGCAGTCCAAATGTGGCCCTACTAATGCTAGTTAAGAACAGGGTAGAGACTGGTTTTGCAATAGAGTAGTAGATGAATGGAATAAGCTACCTAGTAAAGTAGTTGCTGCCTCTTCCATTGAGAGTTTCAAGCATAAGCTAGATGAGCATATGACAAATAAGGGGTGGGTATAGAAAAAAAATCTCATAACCAGTACTAATTCATTCTTTTCCCTTCTCAGGTTACACTATAATAGTGTCTATTCTCCTTTCACACTTTGCTGTAAAATGTCCACGCCAGTTTTTCTATACGGCGTGGTGTTCTTTCTGACTTTTTCCTGCCGGCTTCGGCTGGAGGGTCTTGGAGGGCGGGGGAGAGCCTTCTTCTTTGCTATCCTTATCTCATTCTAGTAGTTCAGTTACTCTTCTAGGAGCTGCCTAGCATGGGCCAACCGGCCTACTGCAGTTGTCCTCTCTTATGTTAATCTCCAGCACAACTTCCTACCAACAACTCTGAGAGAGAGAGAGAGAGAGAGAGAGAGAGAGAGAGAGAGAGAGAGAGAGAGAGAGAGATTCTGCACATTTATAGCCTCGTTTTTTGGAGAGGAAGACGAGAAAGAAAACTCTCTCTCTCTCTCTCTCTCTCTCTCTCTCTCTCTCTCATTATTTCTGTCTTGTCATTCTGTCTTTTAGC
Organism: Coenobita brevimanus; assembly: GCF_032717465.1. NCBI lineage: Eukaryota > Metazoa > Arthropoda > Malacostraca > Decapoda > Coenobitidae > Coenobita > Coenobita brevimanus. The sequence continues at coordinate 165,460 of NW_027643700.1, read as the reverse complement.
ATTGTGTTTGCCTCCTCTCCCTCCCTCTCTCTCTCTCTCTCTCTCTCTCTCTCTTTCATATCATACATCTCCACATGTCTCCACTTTGGCACTAAGACCCACCGTTCATACTGAATACACAAAGGAGTACAAAGGAAAGCAAACAGCAACAGACCTTATCGTCCTTTCGAGGCTGTTTGTTACAGAATAGACCATGACTACGAGATCTAACTCTACATGCTGAAGGGTAAAGATAGTAAAGCAAGAAGGTTCACCCCGCCTCCAAACCCTCCAGTTAAAACTGGCAGGAAAAAGTGAGAAAAACCACCAAGTAGCATGGAATAACTGATATGGAAATTTCATAGGAAAGACTGAAAAGGAAAAGTTACATCTATAATACTGTATCAATTTCATCTATAAGGTACCACGCTAGGGCTGTCTCATACAGGACCGGTGTATTGGTATTAGCGGGGGTATTTTACTGTTAGGAAGCTTCCTAACACCTCTTCCTGACCGATTTATTTCTGCTTCTGCTCCGTTACTATATTCTACTCATGCAATCGATGACGATATGAAGACATAGGAAGCCAACCAGGGGATAGTAATGAGTCGTTTGGAGAATAAATCGGTAAGGAGGAGGGAAAAACACTGTTGGGAGGAGACTGGTATGTAGGGAGAGTACGGTTTCTATAGGGTCACACACACACACACACACACACACACACACACACACACACACACACGTAGGCGCCCATGAACACGCATTTCTACAACACCCCCCCCACATCCGTATGCCACCATTCATCCCCCCCCACACACACACACACACACACACACACACACACACAAAACCCCTACCCCGTCGCTCCGGAGGGTGTACATGCATGCATTCAGATATATTTATACATACAGTATATACATGCATCATATATATAGGGTGTAACGCGACGTATGACAAAAACTTACACCAGTGATGTATCATGCAATTTTGAGTATATTTTGTTCTATAACATATACTCTCTGTGACCCCAGTTCAGCACCCAGCATTCGGCTGTTTGGGTGTAAAAGTTTGGTGGCTGCATAGGTGCCATTTGTGAGAGCTTCGCAGGGCGACGGGAGACGAGTATTATTAGCTTATACTGTAATGTACATAAATATCCCATATCCTATTAGTACAAACGAGTTTTAAGAAGAAACTTGACGAAGTCTATTGATTCTTTAACATCGTCATGCATTCCAGCAATTCTTTTGCACAAATCGACTGTAAATTAAGGATTAAATTCAAATTTTATGGCTTGCGAGAGAGTAGGGAGGGAGGAGAGGGGCTGGTGTGTTGTGCCAGTTATGTTATGTTTAGTTTGTAGGATATTGCTACCAGCATTATCATAACACCTGCAGCTCATTCAATGGAAAAACATTACTGTAATGAGTGACTAGCATTCCTTTAAGTCAGAAGTAATAATATTATTCATTAAAGTTTTTCTGCTGCAAGTAAACGTGGCACCATTGCTTTCATATGATGACGAGAACAGTGACACAGGATTGCCAATGTAACGACTATGGAGCTAGACCTACTTTTTGCTTCTACTTAGCGTCACTATTTAACATCTGACAACATGATATCTAGCTACATTCTGGATATTTTTGCCATTTTTAGGTGATATTCTAGAGATTCAATCGTATTTTCTAGCGATGTTTTGCATTGTTTACTATCTAGCGACATTCTAGCAAGTTTCCAGTGCTAAATTAGAGAGATCGATTATAAGGACTTGACAACCCTGCGTCCACTGTCATTTGAACGGGAAAATTTGTAGGCGAGACACACACACACAGATACTGTTCTCCGCGTTCAGGTGTTCGCTGGGTTCAGCTTGTTCATGAAACAGCATGTCACGTACGTACAGCAATGAACAATATTCAGATATCGTCTATTTTTACGGATTCTGCGATTGTAATGCCAGTGATGCAGAGAGGAATACAGGTGGAGATACCCAATCGCGCCACGTTTGCTCGCAGCGGAAAAATTGTTATAAATAATATTCTTCTTGACTTAAAGTGAGGCTAATCTCCCTTTACAATAACGTTTTTCCATTGAATGAGCTGTGGGTGTTATGATAATGCTGGTAGCAATATCCTACAAACTAAACATAACATAACTGGCACAACACACCAGCCCCTCTCCTCCCTCCCTACTCTCTCGCAAGCCATAAAATTTGAATTTAATCCTTAATTTACAGTCGATTTGTGCAAAAGAATTGCTGGAATGCATGACGATGTTAAAGAATCAATAGACTTCGTCAAGTTTCTTCTTAAAACTCGTTTGTACTAATAGGATATGGGATTTTTATGTACATTACAGTATAAGCTAATAATACTCGTCTCCCGTCGCCCTGCGAAGCTCTCACAAATGGCACCTATGCAGCCACTAAACTTTTACACCCAAACAACCGAATGCTGGGTGCTGAACTGGGGTCACAGAGAGTATATGTTATAGAACAAAATATACTCAAAATTGCATGATAAATCACTGGTGTAAGTTTTTGTCATACGTCGCGTTACACCCTGTATATATATATATATATATATATATATATATATATATATATATATATATATATATATATATATATAGTACATAGAGAGAGAGAGAGAGAGAGAATAAACTGGCTTAAACCAACACCAACAGGAGCATCGCTCATTGTGAAAACATTGTTCACCTGTGTCAAGATTTTTTTTTTTTTTGATCGATTGAACGCAGGTCTGCTAAGTTTATATTTTAGAATAAAGCATTAGAATGGCCATACAATATACATCTCAAGCCAAAAGCAATGCATTCCGTCGGACAAGCAGACAAAGCAGCTGGAAGGTGAGGTGAAGAGTCAAGATGCAAAATACAGAGGAAACAAAGGCAAACATTCTCTGAGGCTCACACTGCGCTCACGTCCCTGGGGATTGTCATGGAGGGCTGAAGGGAATCACAGGTCACAAGATCCACCTGTCCATACTTGCCACTCCTTAACCCTTTCTTCCCTATGTTGCTCTCTCTCTCTCTCTCTCTCTCTCTCTCAACACACCACAACAAAATGTAAGCAAAAAAGTATATATATATATATATATATATATATATATATATATATATATATATATATATATATATATATATACGTGGAGGGATTGCATATACCGGTAATGACTTTACTGACGCGGAACAAAGTGTACAAGAGGGGCGCGCGCACACACGCGCACACACAACACACACACGCGCACACACACACACACACACACACACCAGAATATATTGTCCCTTGAGAATTAGCCTCCCTCCTCAGGTCACACACACTCTTGGCTGCCTTTCATTTTAACTTCCTTCTTCCTTATGTATTATGAAACTTATCTCTACATCAAATCCTTTATCAATACCCCTCTTATGTTTCCTTTTTTCGCTCGAGAGAGAGAGAGAGAGAGACAGAGACAGAGACAGACAGACAGACAGAGGCAGACAGAGATGAGTTGAAGGGGAGAGGCTGATGCAGTACATTTAAGGTTATTAAATACGGCGATGAATTACAGATGACTTGATGAGCCTTATAATGGGATACTGACTGCATAAGTACAGCATGATAAATACAGTATTTTCCTTTGTATTTCAAGACCATGAAAAAAGAGATTATAAAATATAATGAAAACACATCACAACAAAATGTTACAAAAAACGTACATACATACATACATACATAGAGAGAGAGAGAGAGAGAGAGAGAGAGAGAGTAGCACCAGACAGGTGAAGATGTCTTTCCAGATTAGACGATACACCTGTACTGGTCATCAAATGGACTCCTAACCTCACTCACGCACCTCCCACCCCACCATCCACCAATCACAGACATTTCAGTGGGAAGAGAGTGGGATGAGCTTCTCCACCTCTCGCTGTCGCGACTATACGCTCAGTGTGTAGGGCCTTCGATCACTGGTGGGGCCTCCCGTCCTCAGGATGTGTATTATAAAAACAAATAATTATAAAAAAAAAAAATAAGAGTACGTCGAGAATGGTGCTTATATTGATTAATTGGTTCCACGTGCATGAACGTCGTATAAACAATAATAACTGAATAATTGCAGGCAAAAATTACACTAGTCTTTTAGAGTAACAAAAAATAGTGGTAATTAGAAATTTGTTTAGTGGGATTTAACATTAAATTCTGGTGACAATACTGAGTGCTGCACTGCAGATCAGCAGAGCGCCTGTCACGCTGACTGTTGCTGTCAGGCAGGAACTGACATCGAAGCGTAAACGTCTCTCAGGTTTGATAAACGAACAAAGAAAAGGCTACATGAGGAAGCTGATGCTAACCGTAAAGGTTAGTATTATATTATTTAATACTGCCACTCATCATGCGATTGTAGGCTACTGTTTTTCTAATATCGAAAGTGGCTAAACTGACCAAACTTTACTGGTAACGTTCCTGACCGATGGTTTATGGCCGTACTTTATTATAAAAACTAAGAGCCAGTATTGACGAAAGTATCTGACGTTCCCGTTTTTCGTACCATAAATAAATTTGCTGTTCACGCTAGGCGTTCGTCACCTGGTTATGGCGTAAAATAGTACTGGAATGTGATAGGAGGATAAACGCCACAAGAGACCTCCCCCCCTCCTTTAGTATAACTAATTTAAATATTCACAAATATGGTAAAGGTTTTTCCATTTTTAAACACTGAATAATTCAGGAAGATAATTTTCTTTAGCAGGCTAAAATATATTAGAAATACAAGGCTGTTCATAAAATTTTACAAGACAAAACGTTTCTATAACGAATACGAGTAAACAAAAACTTCCATGGTGGCGTCGTGGCGCGTAATATTGGAGTTAGGACATTAAATTATGCATACTAAATTGTAATTATAGTTTCACACAAAGTATCATTATTTTTTTTAATTCAGAGAATACTAGATTATGCAGTGCGGGACAGAAATAAATGGAGAGAAATTGCGAATGAATAAGTGATGACGCAGCCCTGAGGGGATATTCTCCCGCATTTGGTCTGATCAGCTAGTCAGGTCAGGTGCGGGTAAGGGGATGGGTCTGTTATGATGTGGCAGGGGTAAACCAGTTCTGCTGTCGGGCCCTGCTGCGGATGTCACTGATCGCATTGCGCAGTTGACCCTTGTGCGGTGTGGTGCGGTGAGTATCTGTCCGTTCTCCCCTTTGGGGCTAAGATGCGAATGAATGTGTTTGAATGGATGAGTATATGGGGAGTGTGTCGTCCTGTCTCGGCTACCTCCCTTTCCTTGGGGGAAGCAGCCTAGGTATATAGATAGATAGATAGTTTTTTACTTTACATTGCTCAGGATAGGGGTATAACTTTGGTGAATATAAGGGTAGGAGGAGAAATGTAAATAAGAGTTGGGGGGGGGGCCTCCAAAGGGGATCAAGCCTAGGGCCTCAGAAAAGCTAGGACCGGCACTGGAGAGAAAGAGAGAAACCGAGCCTCTTGTCATTGTATCACCCTCGCTCGGCGATGACAAAGGCAGTGTGGAGTCGTCCCAGTCAGTGCTGCCCTCGCGCGGCGATGGCGATCGATGTTAACTTTGACAAAATTAATGACAACCACACCGTTGCCAACTGTAGGGTAATCATTTCTTGGTCTGCGGGGCAGTAGGTTAATTTTACAATATCTAAAAGGTACTTTTCTTTTATTTAAATTTTCTGTTGCCCTCTAGAGTCTACTATGTCAAAAGAAAAACTGCCTCAGCGCTAAGTAACAAGTCACCCATCATTACTGACACTGCTTCTCGTAAATCTGGCGGCTGACAACGCATCAGATTGTGAAGACTGTTGATGAGGAACCTATCTATCTATCTATCTATTGCCAGACGCCACAATCCCGTAAGGGGTGGCCATTTGACTTTGAGTTATTTGTTTTATGGGAAGGGACACTAATCCTCCACCAACCCACTTGTTGACACGTAGGGAGCACGTATGATTTGGTTATATGGTTACCACCCAGCGTTGTAAATGGTTTCTAGGCTTACAGGAAACCATTTGGCTTGTCACTCAATGTAAAACCACCTGTAAAGGAAAGAAAAGCAATAAGAAGTGACAGGAAATATGGGAGAAATATGAAGAGAGGAGGGCAGGCACAGGAATGATAAAGGCTAAGGAAGAAGTGGGCAGCTCTACATCAAGTGAGTGGATGATGCTCGCCACCACCTACCACATATCCAGTGTTCAAAAATTTGGTTTGTTTGGCTAAATTGGTTCTAACCCTACCCCATTCCACTGCTGACACTGACATTTTTTTTTTTTTTATGCTGTCGCTGAAACGAAGAAATAAACTGGGTCCAGAACTACTGAATGCTGTTCTTGCACAAAGTCTAGCTTGATAGCAAGGAAAGAAGACTGCAGAAATAAGACAATTAAATCTAAACACTACAATCTATATTATGTATCTATGTATGCCTTCAAAAATGTACACTCGTACAATCTATAGAATGATTTGTAAATTAAACTTGGGTGGCTCCAATATTTCTATTTTGGGCGGAAAAAGGATATAAAAGTACTTCTAATAGAACTTTAATAATGCTTATTTCTTTTTCAATATAAGCTTCATTTTGATTTAGAGAGGCCCAATATCTACATTACTGTATATATTCAAATGATTATTTTTGAAGGAACATATTATAATGTACAATTATATCCAATTATTATTTCTGCAGGAATATAAGGTGTAGGCCTAGTCTTGCACTAAACAAGAGAAACCACATTTTATGTTGTTGCTGTATACCGGCATATAAATTCAGTAACTACCAACCACCATAGTAATATTTCATATTCATAATAGTACATAAGAACATAAGAAGAGAGAAGTAGGCCGGTTGGCCCATGCTAGGCGGCTCCTAGAAGAGTAACTGAACTACTAGAATGAGATAAGGATAGCAAAGAAGAAGGCTCTCCCCCACCCTCCAAACCCTCCAGCCGAAGCCGGCAGGAAAAAGTCAGAAAGAACACCACGCCGTATAGAAAAACTGGCGTGGACATTTTACAGGAAAGTGTGAAAGGAGAATAGAGACTATCATAGTGTAACCTGAAAAGGAAAAATTATGAATTAGTATTGGTTATAAGATTTTCTTTTTTCTATATCCACCCCTTATTAGTCATATGCTTATCTAGCCTATGCTTGAAACTCTCAATGGAAGAGGCAGCAACTACTTTACTAGGTAGCTTATTCCATTCGTCTACTACTCTATTACCAAATCAATTTCTACCTATTTCCTTACTGAAACGGAATTTTTCTAGTTTGAAACCATTATTTCTAGTTCTATCCTGTATGCTCACTTTAAGTACCTTGCTAATATCTTCCTTATTTATACCCTTCATCCACTTAAACACTCAATTAAGTCTCCCCTTACTCTACGCCTCTCTAGCGAATGCAGACTTAGTCTTTTCAGTCTGTCTTCATATGACAGGTTCCGGACGTCATGTATCATTTTTGTCATTCTTCTCTGTACATTTTCTAACGAATTAATATCCATTCTATAGTAAGGACACCAAAATTGTACTGCGTAGTCTAAATGTGGCCTTACTAATGCTAGATAAAGTTTCAGTATTACTTTAGATGATCTAGTGCTCACGCTTCTCGAAATAAAACCTAGGACCCTATTTGCTTTATTTCTCGCATTAATGCACTGTTGCCTTGGTTTAAGGTCGTTACTAATCATAACTCCTAGATCTCTCTCGCATTCCGATTTGCTAATTTCTTTGTTATCTAAGCTGTATTTAGTATCTCCAATGGTCTTGCCTACGTTAAGTACTTTACATTTTTCAACGTTAAATTCCATTTGCCAAGTTTTAGACCATTTGGACAATGTACCGAGGTCTTTTTGTAAGTTATGGCAATCGTCAGTCGAGTTAATGATACGCCCTATTTTTGTATCGTCGGCAAATTTGCTGATGCTGCTATTGACTCCTAAATCTAGATCATTTATATATATGATAAATAATAAGGGACCGAGTACTGAACCCTGTGGTACAACGCTAGTTACTATTCCCCAGTCCGACTTAGTTCGATTTATTAATACTCTCTGCTTTCGTCCTTTCAGCCAGGATTCTATCCATTTTAAGATATCGCCGTCTATACCGTGTGCTCGAACCTTTCTAACTATCCTTTCGTGTGGGACCCTATCAAAAGCTTTACTAAAGTCCAGATAAATAACATCGTAAGCTTTATCGCTATCTACTGCCTCATAGACCTCCGAGTAGAATGACAACAAATTTGTGAGGCAGGATCGTCCTTGCCTGAATCCGTGCTGACTTTCGTTTATAAGATTAAATCTTTCTAAGTGTTCTCTAATCTTATGGATTAGAGGGATGGTGAAATGGAAGGGTGTGAGAGAGAAGGGTAGGTGAGAAAGGGAGGTTTGGGAGGAGGTGAAAGGAAGAAAAAGAAAGAAATGGAGAATGGAATAATGAGAGAGAGAGAGAGAGAGAGAGAGAGAGAGAGAGAGAGAGAGAGAGAGAGAGATTATGGAGACGAATGAGAACAGCAAACCAAATTACCGAAGGAAGAAAGGATGGATGAAAGAGGGAGACGAAAAGAAAAGAAAAGAATGAAGAGAAAGGAAGGAAGGAGAAAGTGAAGGAGAGAGAGAGGCCAAGGAGGTGGAGGAGAGAGATTAAGACAACAAGAGGGATTAAGGGAGGGAGAGGGAGGTATGGAGGAGGGAGAGGGGGAGGGAAGAGAGGAGGGAAAAAAAATTAAGAAATAGCCAGAGTATAAACGAAGAAGGAAGAAGTGAGAAACAATGAAGAAAGATAGATTAATAGACAAATAGTTATACACAGATAGATAGATAGATAGATGTATGGACTGACTGAGAGAGAGAGAGAGAGAGACGAAAGAATAATCCATCTTATACCAAAAAATCCAAATTGCATCTCTCTCTCTCTCTCTCTCTCTCTCTCTCTCTCTCTCTCTCTCAATACCGCAAAGGAGGAGGTTGAACTGTTTGCTCGACATGTGAGTTTTATTGCGGGTTGAAGGATATTGACGAGTTTGTGTGTGTGTGTGTGTGTGTGTGTGTGTGTGTGTGTGTGTGTGTGTGGCTGATCTGATGGATGGTGAAGAGATGGAAGGCTGGATGGTTATGTAAGGACTGATGCATTAGAGAAACCGCAGATGCAGACAGAGATCGAGTTGGTTTATGTCTGTATGTTTATGTATGTATGTATGGATAGATGGAATAGAAAAATATTTACTAGTCAATTTTCCACCTGATTTTTACCTGTGTGTACGTATGGATGTATACAGGTATTTATATGCATGTATGTGTGTACATAAGAACATAAGAACATAAGAAGAGAGGACAACTGCAGTAGGCCGGTTGGCCCATGCTAGGCAGCTCCTAGAAGAGTAACTGAACTACTAGAATGAGATAAAGATAGCAAAGAAGAAGGCTCCCCCCCGCCCTCCAAACCCTCCAGCCGAAGCCGGCAGGAAAAAGTCAGAAAGAACACCACGCCGTATAGAAAAACTGACGTGGACATTTTACAGGAAAGTGTGAAAGGAGAATAGAGGCTATCATAGTGTAACCTGAAAAGGAAAAATTATGAACTAGTATTGGTTATAAGATTTTCTTTTTTCTATATCCACCCCTTATTAGTCATATGCTTATCTAGCCTATGCTTGAAACTCTCAATGGAAGAGGCAGCAACCACTCCACTAGGTAGCCTACTCCACTCGTCCACCACTCCATTAGCAAACCAACCTCTACCTATTTCCCCACCGAAACGGAACCTGTCTAGCTTGAAACCACCATTTCCAGTTCCATCCTGTATGCTCACCTCAAGCACCCTGCCGACATCTGCCCTATTTACACCCTTCATCCACTCAAACACCTCAATCAAGTCCCCCCCCCACTCCACGCCTCTTCAGCGAATGCAGACCCAGTCTCCTCAGTCCGCCCCCACATGACAGGTTCCGGACGTCATGCATCATTCCTGTCACTCCTCTCTGCACATTTTCCAACGAATCAACATCCACTCCACAGCAAGGACACCAAAACTGCACTGCGCAGTCCAAATGTGGCCCTACTAATGCTAGTTAAGAACAGGGTAGAGACTGGTTTTGCAATAGAGTAGTAGACGAATGGAATAAGCTACCTAGTAAAGTAGTTGCTGCCTCTTCCATTGAGAGTTTCAAGCATAGGCTAGATGAGCATATGACAAATAAGGGGTGGATATAGAAAAAAAAATCTCATAATCAGTACTAATTCATTCTTTTCCCTTCTCAGGTTACACTATAATAGTCTCTATTCTCCTTTCACACTTTCCTGTAAAATGTCCACGCCAGTTTTTCTATACTGCGTGGTGTTCTTTCTGACTTTTTCCTGCCAGCTTCGGCTGGAGGGTCTTGGAGGGCGAGTGAGAGCCTTCTTCTTTGCTATCCTTATCTCATTCTAGTAGTTCAGTTACTCTTCTAGGA
>NW_027643700.1:132500-150000 GCF_032717465.1 Coenobita brevimanus | reverse complement strand
AATATGCATCAGTAGTCTGGAGTCCTCATCTCAAAAAGCACATAGACAAGATTGAAAAAGTTCAAAGGACCGCTACAAGATGGATACCAAGCTTAAGGGACCTAAGCTACGAAGAAAGACTAAATAAACTGAATCTACCAACACTACAGGAGCGAAGGAAAAGAGGTGACATGATAATGCTATATAAGTGCATATCAGGGAAGGAGAAAATAGACATAAATGATTACTTAATACATGGAGAAGCATCAGCAAGAGGACACTGCAAAAAACTGCATAAGAAGAGAGGTGATAAAGACGTAAGGAAATTCAGTTTACCAAACAGAGCAATTGATCAATGGAATACAGTACCGAATGAAATAGTGTGTGCCAAAACAATTCACAAATTTAAGGATATGTACGATAAATATGGTTCAAGACACGGGACAGTACGAGCTTGACTCATTCCTGTAAAGATACAATTAGGTAAGAACACACCAGAATATATTGTCCCTTGAGAATTAGCCTCCCTCCTCAGGTCAGACACACTCTTGGCTGGCTTTCATTTTAACTTCCTTCTTCCTTATGTATTATGAAACTTATCTCTACATCAAATCCTTTATCAATACCCCTCTTATGTTTCCCTTTTTCGCTCGAGAGAGAGAGAGACAGACAGACAGACAGAGACGGAGACAGACAGAGATGAGTTGAAGGGGAGAGGCTGGTGCGGTCTTTTGTTATTAAATACGGCGATGAATTACGGATGACTTGATGAGCCTTATAAAGGGAAACTGACTGCATAAGTACAGCATGATAAATACAGTATTTTCCTTTGTATTTCAAGACCATGAAAAAAAAGATTATAAAATATAATGAAAACACATCACAACAAAATGTTACAAAAAACGTACATACATACATACATACATAGAGAGAGAGAGAAAGAGAGAGAGAGTAGCACGAGACAGGTGAAGATATCTTTCCAGATTAGACGATACACCTGTACTGGTCATCAAATGGACTCCTAACCTCACTCACGCACCTCCCACCCCACCATCCACCAATCACAGACATTCCAGTGGGAAGAGAGTGGGATGAGCTTCTCCGCCACCTCTCGCTGTCGCCACTTTCAGTCTTTGGGGGTTTCATTTCTAGGAAAAGCCAAATCTGCTGTGTGTGTGTGTGTGTGTTTGTGCGTGTGTGTGTGTGTGTGGAGGGTGCGTGATGGGTGGCATACGGATATCTGTGAGGGGAGTGTTATGGAAATGCTTGTGTTCATGGGCGCCTACGTGTGTGTGTGTGTGTGTGTGTGTGTGTGCGTGTGTGTGTGTGTGGAGGGTGGGTGATGGGTGTCATTCGGATATGTGTAGGGAGAGTGTTATAACCAATTTAATTTAGCCCAGTCTCACCTAACCTATCAATATTTGCTCGAATTGAACCCTGCTTAACCTCGAATGACCTAATCCAACCTAAATCAACCCAGCCTAATCTAGCTTAACCTCACCTAACCCAGTCTAATTGTATTTAACCTCACAATCTCACGTAACCTCCCCATACTTAACATAACCTATTTTGAAGCAGCCAAACCGCATCTAACCCTACCTAATCCTACCCAGTCTCACTTAACCATACCATACCCGACCTAACCCAACTCAGTCAAGCCTAAAATGACCTAATCCAACCGAACCTAACCCAGCCTAACCTAACCAAATAAAAACCCAACCCAAAACCTATCAAAACCGACGTATTCTAAAGCAATCTAACCTAATCCGTCTATATCTAGTCGATTTGAACCCAACCCAACCAAAAATTACCTAATCAGACCAAACCCTGCCCAAAGTGACCTAACCTAACTTTCGATCGGCTATTAATTCGCTTGTAAATTTTGCTGCCTGAAAGAAAGTCTACGGGTGTCACATTCCAAGTTTCGTCCGTTCTATGTACTAGTATGAGAGAGAGAGAGAGAGAGAGAGAAAGTGTGTGTGTGTGTGTGTGTGTGTGTGTGTATGAGTGTGGGTTTGGCGATGCGTGTGTGCAAGAGATAGAAAAACCCAACTGTCGGTGTGAACCAAAAGGCAGGAGTGGCCATAAAGAATTTTCATGTACACCATTGGGGCTCCTCCACGTGATTCATAGGCTACGCCTTCGCCATCAGACGTAAGTGATACCGTTATAGGAGATCCCTGGCTACAGCAGACCTACTTGCCACAGCAGACCTACTCCCAACAGCAGACCTACTCCCCACAGCAGACCCACCCTCACAGCACACTCAGGCATATGTGTAGCTCTGGTGGGCTAGAACAGTAAGTGCTTCTGTTATACAAGACCCCTGGCCACTGGAATCCTTCTCTACTCCAGTGTATGCCTGGTGTGATAAAGCTGGTTCCTGCAGCCTTTAAGATAAGTACATATGAAGTGCCATTGAAAAGAGGTGTAGGTGCTGCCTCGTTTGTATCTTCATAGTGTTCCACCAGGTCGTCGGCAGATGTCTAGGATGCTACTGTGAGAAACATCGAGATCAATGGTTCATCCTGTTACAACATTCCTTATACCTGGCCCCTGCAGTACCTTTGACAAACAGTACTCCCTTTACCTGGCCCTTACAGTACTTTATTTACCTGGTCCCCACAGTACCTTTCACAGCAGTCCCTTTACCTGGCCCCTGCAATACCTTTGACAAACAGTAGTCCCTTTACCTGGCCCCTGCAATACCTTTGACAAACAGTAGTCCCTTTACCTGGCCCCTGCAATACCTTTGACAAACAGTAGTCCCTTTACCTGGCCCCTGCAGTACCTTTGACAAACAGTAGTCCCTTTACCTGGCCCCTGCAGTACCTTTGACAAACAGTAGTCCCTTTACCTGGCCCCTGCAGTACCCTTCTGTCTACCACCACACTGCTAGCCTCACGTACTCTCATAATTCGTATGCTGCTGCACTACCTTATCCTGTACTCCTGTCTCCCTACATACATTCTATCACACCAAGCCCCACCATACATACTCAGCTGCCCTTTTGTGCACTCTTCGGCTCACCTTCCCCAACTGCCTCTGTTTTTGAGCTAAAAATCTTCCTGTTGTTTCTGTTTCACTGCCTGTTCTTCTAGCTGGAGGGATTATATAGTGTTCTTTAAATCTTCACTAATGACGGCAAGGTTAAGACACACACACACACACACACACACACACACACACAAATGTATATTCAATGGCGTATGCACTTAAGTGCCACTTAAGTGCTAATTAGGTTCCACTTAAGTGCCACTTACGTTTTTTTTTTTTTTTTTTTTTACGTGTCCGACTCTGGGCAAAGGCTTCAGGGCCTATTTCTTGGAGGCAGTGACCTATTCCAAGGCCCAGTAGTCCTCCTACACCTCCACATGTCACCACTTCGGCGCTAACACCCACTCGGTAGAAAGTTAAATTTTTGGTGGTGAGTCGCCAAAAACATTTGCTGTTCACTGTTCATGGGACTAGGTTTAAATGCGCGCCAATGTCTTCCCATTCTACATGAGATATACGTACTGTATAGAGGTTCTTTATTTTTCTAACGTATGCTTAAACAGTACAGTATATTTATCCTTTTGCTGCATGTACTGTGTTAGTACCAGTGATGTTCGTATTCTGTTCATTCTTGAATGCCTCGTTACTGTAGAACAAACTCGTACGAACAGTTAAAGACTAAAATGAACGAAATAGCACTCAAAATATCGTCTGAAATAAAATAAAACATGAGTATCAATATTTACGAGAAGGCGCGCTGATGGAGCGCGCCTGGTCTTTTTTACGCTGTTTACGGTGTTAGTAATCGTGATGTTGGCTGTTTGCTCATTATTATATACTCATTTTATTGCAGGACAAACACTTACGAAGAAAAAGAGACTCCTTTTTTCCCTTGATCTTTTCTTTCACGTTTTTCTCTGTTCTTTCTCATTTCTCTTTCTCTCCCTTCTTTCCCTTTTCCCCGTGTATTTCTTTCCCTCTTCTTCTCTTTTCGACATCTCCTTACACTTCTTCTTTCTTATGTCGTCTGTGTTCTTTCCTGTAGCCTACCTCCTTTCCCCCTTTCATCTCCTCTTTTTTCCCTTTTGCTTTCTTTTCCTTCCCTTTCCCGTTGTTTCTCTTTCTCTCTCCAGGTAACGGAAATTAACTCAGCTACAGTACCAAGCAGACGTTCAACCAGTGAGAAGTATAACGAGTTAATAAATATAATACACGGAGGCCAAGATAGATATATTCCTTCAAAGCCGTTTAGAACTAACAATTCAGAACCTAGATGGTTAAACAACAGATTAAAATCTCTCATAGGACAAAGGAAAGGAATATATAGAAAAATAAAACGTGGAGAGGAACACTTACGTAACCGGTACACAATTTTAAATAGAGAAGTAAAGAGGGAGATAAGAAAAGCAAAGAGAAGTTATGAAATTAAGGTTGCCAGTGAATCAAAAGTAAACCCCAAGGGTTTTTATCAAATGTACCGAACGAAAAATAAAGATAGGATAGGACCACTCAGAACAGAATCAGGTGACATTACCAGTGAAGATAAAGAAATGTGCTCCATCCTAAATAATTATTTCATATCAGTATTCACCAAGGAAAATCTAAGCCTGGTCCCTCAAGCAGCAAATATTTACCATGAGAATAAGGAAAATATTCTTAGTAAAATAACCATTAGTAAGGAGGACGTATTGAAAGAAATTAACAAGTTAATACCTCAAAAATCGCCAGGTCCGGACGATATATATGCAAAAATTATAAAAGAAACCAAAGAAGAATTATGTCAGCCACTTTTAACGTTATTTAATGACTCTTTAAGTTCAGGAGAAGTTCCAGAGGCGTGGAAAACCGCTAACGTAGTGCCCATCTTTAAAAAGGGTGATAAATCAGCTGCGTCGAATTATCGTCCGATAAGTCTAACGTCAATAGTAGGAAAAATGTTAGAGTCAATTTTGGCAAATAAGATTAGAGAACACTTAGAAAGATTTAATCTTATAAACGAAAGTCAGCACGGATTCAGGCAAGGACGATCCTGCCTCACAAATTTGTTGTCATTCTACTCGGAGGTCTATGAGGCAGTAGATAGCGATAAAGCTTACGATGTTATTTATCTGGACTTTAGTAAAGCTTTTGATAGGGTCCCACACGAAAGGTTAGTTAGAAAGGTTCGAGCACACGGTATAGACGGCGATATCTTAAAATGGATAGAATCCTGGCTGAAAGGACGAAAGCAGAGAGTATTAATAAATGGAAATAAGTCGGACTGGGGATTAGTAACTAGCGGTGTACCACAGGGTTCAGTACTCGGTCCCTTATTATTTATCATATATATAAATGATCTAGACTTAGGAGTCAATAGCAGCATCAGCAAATTTGCCGACGATACAAAAATAGGGCGTATCATTAACTCGACTGACGATTGCCATTACTTACAAAAAGACCTCGATACATTGTCCAAATGGTCTAAAACTTGGCAAATGGAATTTAACGTTGAAAAATGTAAAGTACTTAACGTAGGCAAGACCACTGGAGATACTAAATACAGCTTAGATAACAAAGAAATTAGCAAATCGGAATGCGAGAGAGATCTAGGAGTTATGATTAGTAACGACCTTAAACCTAGGCAACAGTGCATTAATGCGAGAAATAAAGCAAATAGGGTCCTAGGATTTATTTCGAGAAGCGTGAGCAATAGATCATCTAAAGTAATACTGAAACTTTATCTAGCATTAGTAAGGCCACATTTAGACTACGCAGTACAATTTTGGTGTCCTTACTATAGAATGGATATTAATTCGTTAGAAAATGTACAGAGAAGAATGACTAAAATGATACATGACGTCCGGAACCTGTCATATGAAGACAGACTGAAAAGACTAAGTCTGCATTCGCTAGAGAGGCGTAGAGTAAGGGGAGACTTAATTGAGGTTTTTAAGTGGATGAATGGTATAAATAAGGGAGATATTAGCAAGGTACTTAAAGTGAGCATACAGGATAGAACTAGAAATAATGGTTTCAAACTAGAAAAATTCCGTTTCAGAAAGGAAATCGGTAGAAATTGGTTTGGTAATAGAGTAGTAGACGAATGGAATAAGCTACCTAGTAAAGTAGTTGCTGCCTCTTCCATTGAGAGTTTCAAGCATAGGCTAGATAAGCATATGACAAATAAGGGGTGGATATAGAATAAAGAAAATATTATAACCAATACTAATTAAAAAATAAATTTTCTTTTCAGGTTACACTATGATAGTCTCTATTCTCCTTTCACACTTTCCTGTAAAATGTCCACGCCAGTTTTTCTATACGGCGTGGTGTTCTTTCTGACTTTTTCCTGCCGGCTTCGGCTGGAGGGTTTGGAGGGCGGGGGAGAGCCTTCTTCTTTGCTATCCTTATCTCATTCTAGTAGTTCAGTTACTCTTCTAGGAGCTGCCTAGCATGGGCCAACCGGCCTACTGCAGTTATCCTCTCTTCTTATGTTCTTATGTTCCTTCCTTTCTTCCTTCCTTCCTACTTTCCTTCCTTCCTTCCTTCCTTCCCTCCTTCCTTTCATCCATCCCGTCTGTCTGTCTGTTATCTATTAGGTATCTCCATATATACATACTAATGGCCTACCTACCGTCCTGCCTACATATCTACTTACCTACCTACCTTCCTATCTACTTACCTACCAGCCTACCTACCTATTTATCTACTTACCTACCTTCCTACCTACTTACCTACCTACTGACCTATCTACCTACTTTACTCTTGCCTACCTACCGACCTGCCTATCTACCTACCAACCTACTTACCTACCTACCAACCTACTTACCTACCTACCAACCTACTTACCTACCCACCTATTTCTCTGTCTACCTACCTACCAATCTACCTACCTACCTATCTAAATACCTACCTACTTTACATGCTTCTTTATCTACCTACTGACCTACCTACTTATGTTTATTCTTGCCTACCTACTTGCCCACGTTCTTCAGTTAGCTGTAACTGCCCAGCCTCAGTACTGATGCACACACACACACACACACACACATACACACACACACACACACACACACACACACACACACACAGTCAAAGGCCTTCCTCTGTCTCTGTCTGTCTGTCTGTCTGTCTGTCTGTCTCTGTCTCTGTCTCTCTCTCTCTCTCTCTCTCTCTGGATGGAGGACAATTCAAAAACGTACACACACACACACACACACACATAGTCAAAGGCCTTCCTCTCTCTGTCTCTGTCTCTGTCTCTCTCTCTCTCTCTCTCTCTCTCTCTCTCTCTCTCCCTGGATGGATGACTATTCAAAAACGTACACACACACACACACACACACACACACACACACACACACACACACACACACACACAGTAAACGGCCTTCCTCTCTCTCTCTCTCTCTCTCAAGTGCCTAATTGTATGAAAATGTAGAGCTATAAGATAACGTGTATACACCTACATACGTACATACATACATACACACGCACACACTTCATACACACGCACACACTTCATACACACGCACACACTTCATACACATGCACACACTACATACACACACGCAAATACTTCGTATATACACGCACACTTCACACACACACACACACACACACACACACACACACACACACACAAGTATTCTAAGGTAGGACTTGATGGTGGGGAAAGGAGTGTGTGTGTGTGTGTGTGTGTGTGTGTGTGTGTGTGTGTGTAACACACTCTAACCAAGCCACACTCTAACCAAGGCAAGACTATGAATATTGTCCACTATACTCTTTTTACTCTAACTTGGCCTAAAGCTCCCATATTTCCGTCCTGAATGCTGAGTTGTAGCAATAGATGAACACTGGAAGATGATGCTGGTCACGAAGATGTGCTGAGGCAAGGTTGTAGAGCCATAGCATTGTACTTTCTGCCACTGAACTACGTGAAATCAGCTGCAAAAGAACGAAAATCTGGGCCAAGTGAAAGTGAAAGAATATATCTCCCGCAGTTTATATATAATGTTTTTGTACGAACATTTATATCAACAGTTACCTTTTTTTCCTTCATAATATGTAAGAACGACGTCGAACCAAGTTTTTGAAAAGATCCAGGAATGTAAGAGTTCTCTGTGGTAAGAAATTAAGGAGAAAAGTGTCGTGGGTGTTGGCGGAGCATTACGGTGAGATGTGCAGACACACGCATGACTGTACACACACACACA
The DNA here is from genome assembly GCF_032717465.1 of Coenobita brevimanus. Lineage (NCBI taxonomy): Eukaryota > Metazoa > Arthropoda > Malacostraca > Decapoda > Coenobitidae > Coenobita > Coenobita brevimanus. The sequence continues at coordinate 141,829 of NW_027643700.1, read as the reverse complement.
CACACACACACACACACACACACACACACACACACACACACACAATACTCTCTAATGGAACTTGCTGGTGGGAAAATATGTGTATGTAACTGGTGGTGTGAGAGGTTGCCATGGTAACACACAGGCACCTCCCACTAGTCAACCAAAGACTTCCTTAGCGATATATCTTTGGACAAGGCTGATTAACATCCTTTTGTACGTTTTGTATGCAGATTATGGTAAAGCTTGAAGTATTTATACAGCACAGTAGGAGAGCAAGGTGTAATAAGCAAAATAAATAGCTAAGGAAGAGGTGCTAGGGAGTTGTAGAATGAGTTTATAGCTGTAATTTTTACCAGAGCGTTCCATTAATACATCCAGTATATTCCGGATCAAAGACTTTTATCACTGGAATGAATCTTTGTCTCAAAATACGTTATATGGGACACTATTCACCAGCCTCATGTTATCAATGGTGAAGGATGCTCATGCACAATATAATTATTTAAGACTAACTTAGTGTCACGTGGAAGGCTTATATATTCCCGATTCATAATCTAAACATAGGCTACCCCGTAACCGTTCTCTTATATCCCGTTCTGCCTTATCTCGCTTGTGCACTAGATGGCGTGAAGGTAATGGCCTCGCAGTTTTAACGTTGAGTCGTTACTTCGTATCTTTTCTCCTCCGTGGCGTCGAGTACTTCATACTGATATTCATGCTTTCGTGAAGCTGTGGTGCTTCATTCAGAGTCGAGGTGAAATAAACCTGCATGAAATTAGTTAGTTAACCAGGAGCAATGGGACGTGAATAACCTTGCACGGCGCTAGACCAGAGTCCATACGTGAGGGAGTAAGTTGGATAAATTAGTGACTGATGTTAGAGGACATCGACAGTGGATCCAGCCGTTGAACTAAAGCTTGATGTATCTAGTGGGAAGGTGGTAGTCGGATATTAACCATTTATGGAGGTATGTTCTATATTTACTACTTGTACAGCTTTATTTTGGACTTAAATTTGATAGTGATAGTTTTAAGAATAGGTGATAGGAGTGATTTGAGTGACACTGGTGGTTGAATATTTGTAAATCTGCATTTAATTCATGTGTACAGCTGAAATGTTGATGTATATATTAATCATTGTTACGACAGCCACATATAGAGGGAGGTGGTCTTTTGTTTTGGGGGTTGTTCGTAGGAAAGTGCTGGGCTGTAGCAATAACGACGAGTGGGGTAGGTCATCCAGGCAGTGGGTACGGTTTGGTGGGAATTGGCTAGTAGTGATGAGAGGCGCGGTGCAGCATAGCCCCTTCCCTTGTCCCCTGTATTTTTCCATATCGTGGAGCAGTGGCTTTAAACTGCAAGATTAAGGACTGACAACGGGGTTAGTTAGATTTATAGGTACTTTTACATTAAGGTATTGACGAAAATAAAGGATTCGTGAGGGAAACTTTCGGTTCTATTGAAAAGTGACCTGTGTTCGTCACTTGCTTCAATTTTTGATTTTATTAGTTAGGTTATGTATTTACCGTCATGTTTTCCTTAGCTACCATCTGATAGCTTGTTCAGTTCAAGTTGTACTGCTGTTGGTCTGTTTGAAATTGAACATTAGTGTGCGTGTGTGTTTTAAGTAATGATCTTCAATTTCTGATCTCCCAACATTCTTTTTTTCCCATATTCTCTCCTACACCCTGACCCTCTGACCCCCATAGCCACATTTTGTCCACCATATTGGGTCGGTGGCTGGCACAATGTTGACTCTTCACTACACTTAATTACTGCCTCCATTGTTTTGGTACCTGCAGTATTAGTCTGCCTTTTTTCCCATCAGTCAGCTCGGACTGAATAGGGTTTTGGTCAATTATATCTTATGGTTCGTTCAAGTGTTGCTCTGGAAGGGTTAAAAAGTCGTTTAACTCCTCTTGACGAGAAAAAATCGTTAACAAGTATTGGTTTAAACCCGCAGTGTCTAGCTGAGCAGACTACAACTGGAGCCAAGCAACCGCCCCTGCAGGGTAGTTTGTCTTGACTAAGTCATGACATTAAATTCCTAAAAACTTTCGTATTATTTGTGTAGAACTAAGTTAATTCTTAAGTACCTCGTGAAACAAGTGGTTTCTTCATTGAGTATATATTTCGTCCACTGTTTGCAAAATTTAATTTTTATCATTGCTTCGTCTGGGATCGAATGGAAAGTTTTCCCCAGTTATTTTCATTTATATTCAACTCTTAAGAGGATTGAGTATGGCTGAGAGGAATGAGTGGCTGAATGTTTGAAACATATTACACATTACATTTTACCAAAGTGTATTAATAATGCTTTAAACTCCACATGTGCCTTGGTTGCTCAGTCGAGTTCAGAAGACTGGTGAGTGGACGATGTCACTGCCAAACCAACGTGACCTGGATGGGTGAGAGGTCTCTGTAAAAGCAGTAGCCGGCACACAGCACTCGCGGACACACATCCCCACCTCATCTCTCTCTCTCGCCCCTCTCATACCGTCTACTTCAAGAATTTCAGACTATCTGTTAAATAACATCTCGGCAAGTGGCCTACCGCAGCCGCAGTCGGCAGCAGTTTGTGGGAGCAGAGAAGGCTGAGGAAGGTGGCTGTAGTGCAGTGAAATTTTACTAACATATTGCCACAAAACTTTGAAAACATTGTCAGATGGATATGGAAAAAAGTGAATAAAGTATGGTGGGATATAAAGTGGAAGATATAAGAAATAGCTACGGACATAGGAAATAAAAGTAATCAAAGTTAACTGGAGAAAGTAAAGTATGGCCAGGAAACATTTGGAAGAAATTGAGACTATGGACTTTGAAATAATGGAATGTAAATGAAAATACCTGTCGAGTATACAAGTTGTCATTCACTGTACACTTTACACTGTCACTGTTAATGAAGTTTTACGTGTAGTGGGTGTGAATGTATTGTATTAACTTAGTAAACCAATACTGTTCTTTCACTTTCTTTAACCTATGCAGACTTACAACAACTGTTGTCACTTATAAAAGGGGGGCCTGATTTGAGGAATATTGTATGTCTGGCGTATAAAGTAATTCGTGTCAGACATGACTTTCCCATGCTGTGAAGTGTCTCTCCTGCAGCAGACGACGCCCCACCATAGCGAGGCGTGCGGAAGGGTATCGGTTTATTACATGGATAAATGCCACATTTAGAATGACACTTTTAACATGGGCACCATAGTCTGCTGCACATCTGTTATGTGGGTGTATGGTTACCACTCAGAGTTGCACAAAGGGTTACAGGGAACCATTAAGCTTGTTAAGCTATGTACTGTACTCACCTGAAGTAGAAAGATAGACAGGAAGGATGAATGATACAGGAAGAGGAGGGTTGACAGAAAATATAATTAGGCAGCACTACAGGAGTGGATGTTGGTTGCCACACTATCAGCACATTAGAGAATAATAAAACTGGTGTCACTGTTAATATGTATAATTTAAACTCTATAACCTTTTCCCGGAGAGGGTATATAAGCTGTCGGTGCAGTTTGGGGTCCTAAACTTTTGAAATGCATAAAAACTTAAAAACATGGAGATTAAGTAATGGCGTTAATACTCCTAATTTTCAGAGGAAGGACGTTCTTTGAGACTAACCCATTACGGTGTTTCTATAAAGTGAAAAAATTGCCCTGTAGTAAGACGAGGCTTAGTCTAGGCAATGATGTTAACCCCTTCAAAAGCATGACATTTTCTAATTTACATGTCTCAAAATTATTTAACTTCATCTTTGGCTTTTTTTTTCTTTTCAATTTTCTGTTGTAAAAGGCTTGCCGGCTTCTGGCCATTAGTTCCTTCTTCCCTGCCTGAAAAAAATAGAGGGGGTTAATGAAGGCTATATCTACGACTATATATAAGAACTACAGTCCGAAGAGTCTCTAAAGTCTTTTAGGGACAGCGTGAATAATTCGTCATAAGATTGAAAGGGGTAAGCATTATTGTTTTAATATTACAGGCGCCCTGGGTTTGTTAGGACGCTGATATACAGAGGGAATTTCGTAGCCAAAATATCGAGGAACCAATAGAGAGTGATTCCAACAGAGCTTGATGCTTAGAGGAAAACGGGTCACGAATACCGGCGTGGGTGAGATGGGCAGCTGTCAAAAATAGCGACGTGAAAGGGGAGAGCAAGGAGGGGGGGAGGGAGGGGGGGAAATGGAGAGCGATGGAAGCCGAGGGAGAGATGGAGGGAGAGGGAGAGAAATGGAGGGATGGGGAGATGGAGGAAAGGAGGGAGGGGGGTAAAGGACAAGTAGGGACTGAGGAGAGAATATTTTACATAACAATGGGCAATAGCAAGAGATTCCTTATAACTATTAAACTCTGCCACTCGCACAAACGTTAGGTGATACTGGATATTAGTCTTGGCCATATTTAGCTATATTATTTCTCCATCCCTAAGCAGCTTTTCATCTTCAGACAACCTAAGAGCACAATGTAACATATGGCGTATTTGTGAGGGAAGATGAGAGAGACTGGCTGTTGTGGTCTACACGTAGTCAGGAAAGCTACAACGTAGGACAGATTTAGCAGTTTATTTCATCCTTATGCAAGATTTTTCGTGCTAGTCAACCTCAGGGCACGAGTAACAACTGGCGTGTGTGTGTGAGGGAAGATGAGAGAGTTGACAGTTGTGGTTTACACGCGAAGCCAAGCATGTGCTCCTGTCAGCTAGCGTCTGTGATTCTTGTTAACATTTACAGAGTCCATGTTACGGATCGCCTTCTTGATAACGCGTCCTTTATAAAGTTTCATTGCTATTACAAAAACATCTGACATTGTTTTGGAGGATGACGGTTGCTTAATACAGTTCCATTATTGCCTGTAAATTTTATCTTCCGTTTTCCTCCAATACACAGTACCAGCTGCATATAGAAATTTGTAATATTTTAGAATATACCCCTGACTTGAAATGGTGCCTACAAACACGTGTTAAAATGTTATCTTGCTTCTACGCCCAAGGTGAAGAGAATATAAGGTAGTTTAACACGGAGGGGGGGGGGGGGCCAAAAAACGTGTCTCTGTGCATGACGTCACAGATAATCCAGACTGAGGGTCCCTGCCAGCCACTCACCTACCTGCCCTGTGATATCACCTCCCCAGCCTATATGGGTTATTTTTATTTGCATCCTAAACTGCATGCAGAGCAATGAAGAAGTTAATGCTATGCTTTTGAAATATAAAACATGTCTTCAAGAAGGACTATCTGTTTTCAGAGAATATAGGAATGTCGTATACAGGGTCATACAGACACAGATCCGACGTCACAGGTGCCTGTAAGCTGGTTGATTGAGAGACAACTGAAAATATTGACAGAGATCACTGGTTGAGAGTATAGCAACACTAAACACCTACCAAATGAGCCGGAAATTGCCAGTTTACATTGGTATACCATCACATTCGTTTTCTTTCACTCTCTCTCTCTCTCTCTCTCTCTCTCTCTCTCTCTCTCTCTATTATCCCTGACGTCACAGCCTGCTCGAGTCGGGTGAACTTACCTCTCATAATTCTCATTACCTTGTCTAAGCCCCTTGTTAAATCCTGTTCCGGTGACGGGACATGCAGGAGTGTGTTAGGGTGCGTGTGTTTGCCTCTGCGTCTTGTAAAATCATATGCTGGTGACGGGACATGCAGGAGTGTGTTAGGGTGCGTGTGTTTGCCTCTGCGTCTTGTAAAATCATATTCTGGTGACGGGACATACAAACGTGTGTCAGCGTGCGTCTACATGCTTCTCTTGTCTCCCTGTCTGCTTCACTGCCTGCCGAGCCTACCTCTTCCAACAACACGGAACACTGGAGGATATTAATATTCCAGTCAACGCAGGTGCATGTGCGTGCGTGCGTGTCATCATCATCGTCGTCGTCGTCGTCGTTGTCTTCCTCCTCCTCCTCCTCCTCCTCCTCCTCCTCCTCCTCCTCCTCCGTGGCTGTCTCCCCCTGCAGGGTAACACTTTACAAAAGATGGTGTTCGTGCTGGCTGACGATACATCCTGAAACCTTCCTTAAATACCTTGCCTAATGGGTCAAAGTATCCTCGTGTGTTACTAAGGCAAACTAAACGGATAATAATATAGCACTTAAAGCAACAATAAGGTGTGATACGCAAAATAATTGACTTAAGAAGAAGTGTTGCGGTGTGCCATGCCAACGAGAGGGGCATAAATGGTGTGTCGTGTGGTCGTAAAGCTTAGTTAGTTACCGGGAACATCACCCACACTGTTAACGCCAAGCCTTTCTCCTCCCTGTCAGTGCCGCCGTCACCACCTTTTCCTCCCTCTTCTTGTCTTCATTACCTGTCAGCCTTCGTCCCCAGGTGCTGAGGAGGAGCCTACACGTGGTGGCACTGCGCACTCAGTTTCCTGCACCTCGCCATGAGAAGGGCCTTGGTCTGACTTGTGAGACGCTGTCTACCACACTGGGGTTACGGATATCTACACGTTGCATGTACTGTACTGTACCTGTACGACGGTCCCGTAGGAGCAGTTTCTGATTGTGGTCGACGGGTCTGCTCAGCTAGACTAACCTATGTTAAGCAACAACCTGCTCTGTCTACCCGTCCGTCTGACTGCCTGTGTCACCCTTTGAGTCTCCTGTCCATTGGCAATAGCCACCATGCATTTCAGATAGCAGAACCCTCAGGCACATTAGTCATGCAGACATATCACTCATATCTTCCTCATCTTCTATTCCCATCATGCACTTCGGTAAACAGACTCTCCATGCACACCCTCCCCACGGCGAGGTGCAGGGAAATATATGGAGGTTTGGCTCGCGGATGCATGTCGCAGCTGCTCCACCCAGGGTGTCCAACGCCACCACGCACAGGCTTCTCATCAGCGCCAGGCAAAACATATAGGAATATATAGTATGCAGGCAAGAAAGCAATCTAGTTGGCTGGCAGGCTGACAGGTAGGCAGGTGGTGTTAAAAATAATATACAATAAAAAAAAGAAAAAGGAAAAGGTGACAAAAGAGGCAAGGAATACACAGTAAAATCTGAAAAAAAAAAATGACAAAGAAGGCAAGAAATGTACAATGAAAAAAAATGACAGAGGAGGAAATATATATACACTGACGATGAATAATTTCTGGCCAGGGATGCCCCCTTCCTACTGCTGTATACCCAGATAAGAGGGTAGAGGGGGACGAAACGACCTCCACCCCAACCCCCCCATACCCCTACCCACCCATCCCCCACCCGTCATTCTTAACTCGCAGTTACATCTGAAGCTGATTTCCTGCTTAACATTCTTGGTGCCACTGCTGATACAAACATAAAACACTGGGACGTGTTACAAGTATATAATATAACCATCAACACGCCGCAGCAAGAACACAATGCTTTATGATGGTGACGGTAAAACAAACACGTTAACATTGGCCAACTCAGGCCTCGTGTGTTTGGTGCACCGCTTAGCACACACACACACACACACACACACACACACACACGCCCACGCCCACGCCCACGCCCACGCCCACGCCCACGCCCACAGCACACAGCACACAGCACACAGCACACACGCACTCAGCACACACGCATGTACGCACCCGAGGCACAAGGCCTGGGATGGCAGTGGTTAACGTTTTTGTTTAATATCAACTTTTGAATGCATTAATTTCTTGCTGCAGCGTGTTCATAGTTCTAATATATACTTTTGACCTATCCTAGTGTTTTATGTTTGTGTATTAGTAATGTGACTATCAGTGTAAAGTATGAGGTTAGTTTGAGATGTAACTGCCAGTTAAGAATGACGAGTGGGGGGTTGGGTGGGGTAGGGGTATCGGGGAGGGTGGGGTGCTGGGGTAGAGGCGGGTGGAGCGCGTTCCGTCCCCCCCTCCCGTCGTCTTCCCTCAGTATATAGGGGTAGGAAGGGGGTATATAGGGGTAGGAAGGGGGTATTTAGGGGTAGGAAGGGGGTATATAGGGGTAGGGAGGGGGCACCCCTGAGCAGAAAGTAATGATCGTGAGTGTACAATAGAATCAGCAAAACAAGAGGCAGACGAGAGAGGAAAGCCTAACATAAAGCTGAAGATGGGAGTAAAATCAAGAACCTAAGCAGGAAAACTTGGTGTTTGACAAAGTGAGGCTGACGGCGTTGACAATTCTTTATGACTTGTCTTTTACCTGCTCCTTTTTATTTTTCATATCTATTCATTCACTTTCATCTCTCCCTCATTCATTCCTTCATCTCTTATTCTTCTCTCATTAATTCATTCGTTTCCCTTTCTTCGTCAGCCATTTTTCACTTCCATATGTCCTGATGTGACTGGCTTCCTCCCACGTGCAGTGAGAAATCTTAGTAGTACTGGTAGCTGATACAGCCTCAAGTTCATCTGAAATGTGAACCCAGTAAACACCTGGCTAAAGTTACCCTTCTGCTACAGTCCACCATTACTCTTTTGGGGAATAGGGTGGCAACTGAGGGACGTTTGTGTGACCAGGCATCAGAGCCACGCGGTCTTATCGAAGCCACGAGGCCAAGACCCTCCTCTCCAGCACCTGTTATTGCTATGACAGGATTTACACAAAGAACAGCAAGCTTACTTGTATTTCTTTATGGAAGGCTGCAGATGAGAGAGAGATTCAGTCCTGTATTCTCGTCGTGTAAGGAGGCTCCCTAACACCTCTTCCTTAGCGATTTATCTTCCAAACCACTCATTAATATCCCCGGGTTTCCTCCTTATGTCTTTTCAATATCGACATAGATTGCATGAATAACACACAAGTATATAGTAACGGAGCAGAATTAGAAATAAATCGGTAAGGAGGAGGTGTTAGTAAGCTTCATAGCCTTACTAGGATACGGCCCTCAGCCTGCAGTCCACCAGGTTCGCGTTTTAGACGAACCTGGGACTTCAAATTGTACTTCTAATCCTCGTCTCCTTCTTGTTCTTTTAAAAAATCTTAATTTACGACAGAAATAAGATGGTAAGTTTTTTTCCAGCATCATCATCCCTGTTTCTACGACCTCCGACTCGCCTCCGTCTCTTTCTCATTACTCCACATCTTTTTTTTTTTTTTTTTTTTTTATGCGAGGAAGATGGAACCAAAGGCCACAGCCCGCAATAACTGTTCCTTCCAAGAGAAGAACAAAATACAAGAGAGAGCCAAATTCAAGATCCGATCATTTCGAGATGCCTAGACACACTGCGTTTAAAAGACTGGAGATCATAGGAAGCAGGAAATACAGACAGAGGGAGACAGTTCCAGACGTCATACTTCTTGTCCATGCTTTGAAATTTACTGCAGAAGTTAAAGATATTTTTTTCCTATGTCTTTACTCTTGAGTTTGTACTTAAGTTGGCGCTTGAGTTGGAATTTA
>NW_027643700.1:80000-127500 GCF_032717465.1 Coenobita brevimanus | reverse complement strand
CCGCCAGTCATAATTTCCAAGACAGTATTGAAGCAGTGGAAGACCACCAAAATATTATGTACAGAAGGGCAGTGAACTTCTCAGAGGAAGAAATAAGTGCGCTGATTCATAATTTTTTCGACATTGTGTCATGTAGGCTATCACCATACTTTAGATGAGTTTCTTCTTAACACTGGCTTGTTTAATCGAATTTTTGTGAACATTATATCAATAGGCTATAATTTGTTTGTAGTAAAGGCAATATTGGCAGACAATGCTAGTTTTACCACATATGTCGAAGTAGTACTTGCTCCGTTATAGTTTTCTCGCATCGTCTTCAACGGTATTGCCAATTGTATTTATTTATTTTGAAAAATAGCAACAGTTGTATGCAGTTAAGGATCAATTGATGCATGATTTAATTCTCAGGATTTGAGGGATGTTTGAGCTACAACATTTGTAATAATAGGAGAGTTATAAGGCTTACGATGTACTTAGGGCTGCCCCTCACATGGCGCAACTACGAGGAGAATTGACACCGCCGCATAGGGTATGCGCTCGTTTTCTAGGGCTCCAGAATATGCACTTAAGTGAAAAGTTGCTCTTACGCCCAAAGATGGTGGATTTGCGAGGATTTCTGAGCTTTCAGAATCCGCCCCCAGCACTGTAAATGGCTTCCTGGTGTACAGGAAACCATTTGGCTTGTCACTCAGTGTAAAGTCACCCACAGGTAGAAGGAAGAGGAAAGAATGATGGAGAGAAAGACGGAGGAGGGAGTGTAAAGTTACCCGACGGCAGAAGGATGAGGAAAGACTGAAGGAAAGAAAGACAGAAAAGGATGGAAGGAAAGAAGGATGGAGGAGAGGAAAGCGCAGACACCCGAGAGCAGCACTACATCGAGCGAGTGGTACTGTATATAATAACCATTATCATATGCTTCTCGTAATTACTTACATGTCTCCCATCTAAAAGTATACACTATTCTATGTTCATTATGGCTTGACCAGAAATATTACCTTATAAGTCTGTAATACACACACACACACACACACACACACACACACACACACACACACACACACACACACACACACACACACACACACACACACACACACACACACACACACACACACACACACACACACACACACACACACACACACACACACACACACACACACACACACACACACACACACACACACACACACACACACACACACACACACACACACACACACACACACACACACACACACACACACACACACACACACACACACACACACACACACACACACACACACACACACACACACACACACACACACACACACACACACACACACACACACACACACACACACACACACACACACACACACACACACACACACACACACACACACACACACACACACACACACACACACACACACACACACACACACACACACACACACACACACACACACACACACACACACACACACACACACACACACACACACACACACACACACACACACACACACACACACACACACACACACACACACACACACACACACACACACACACACACACACACACACACACACACACACACACACACACACACACACACACACACACACACACACACACACACACACAAGGTTATATCTTAAAACATTGGTCAGGGAAACAATTAGGTTATCCTATCTACAAGTCAGTATTTGTCATCTGGATTATTCTGGACAGTGGACAGTCACATTGGAATAATTAAGCACGGCAATGGGTACGGAAAAGGCACGGAAAAAAAAGTAATTTCGTACCGTACCGTACTTAAAGAAATGTCGAACCGTAATTTGGCACCGTTCTTACTGGTGGAAAAAATACCATACCGTACCGTACTTCCCTGCAGTACCGTCCCGTACTTTTGGGGCGCCTACGTGTGTGTGTGTGGAGGGGGGAGGGGAGAGGAAGAGGAGGAGGAGGAATTATAGAGGAAAGAGTACATAAAGAGAAGAATGCAAGGAAGGTGGAAGGAAGAATGTGGAAAGGAGCAGAGAGGAGAAAGAAAAGATGAAGTTAAGGGGTATATGGAAAAGAGAATGGAACAGAGAGGGATACATGAGAGAGAGGGGAGAGAGAAAGAGAAACAACAGGAAAGGGATGGAAAAGAAAGCAAAAGGGAAAAAAGAGGAGATGAAATGGGAAAGGAGGTAGGATACAGGAAAGAACATAAGAACATAAGAAGAGAGGATAACTGCAGTAGGCCGGTTGGTCCATGCTAGGCAGCTCCTAGAAGAGTAACTGAACTACTAGAATGAGATAAGGATAGCAAAGAAGAAGGCTCTCCCCCGCCCTCCAAACCCTCCAGCCGAAGCCGGCAGGAAAAAGTCAGAAAGAACACCACGCCGTATAGAAAAACTGGCGTGGACATTTTACAGGAAAGTGTGAAAGGAGAATAGAGACTATCATAGTGTAACCTGAAAAGAAATTTTTTTTTAATTAGTATTGGTTATAAGATTTTCTTTTTTCTATATCCTCTCCTTATTAGTCATATGCTTATCTAGCCTATGCTTGAAACTCTCAATGGAAGAGGCAGCAACTACTTTACTAGGTAGCTTATTCCATTCGTCTACTACTCTATTACCAAACCAATTTCTACCTATTTCCTTACTGAAACGGAATTTTTCTAGTTTGAAACCATTATTTCTAGTTCTATCCTGTATGCTCACTTTAAGTACCTTGCTAATATCTCCCTTATTTATACCCTTCATCCACTTAAACACCTCAGTTAAGTCTCCCCTTACTCTACGCCTCTCTAGCGAATGCAGACTTAGTCTTTTCAGTCTGTCTTCATATGACAGGATCCGGACGTCATGTATCATTTTTGTCATTCTTCTCTGTACATTTTCTAACGAATTAATATCGATTCTATAGTAAGGACACCAAAATTGTACTGCGTAGTCTAAATGTGGCCTTACTAATGCTAGATAAAGTTTCAATATTACTTTAGATGATCTATTGCTCACGCAATCGTATTATGGGATATCTAAACACGATAACCTTGGTGCATCTCTCCCTCTCCTCCGGAACCTGCAGTGTCACACCCTCAAAACCAGTCGTGGTTAGCATCTCCACTGCCTCCTGACTTCCTGCTGTGACGTAAGGTCTCTGCCTACCTTCCTTAAACAGGACCTCGAACCGTCGATATGCAAGTCCAAGCTTCACCGTCCAGAGTAGTTTTTGGTGATAATTTAGATCAGTGTTGGTGGGGAAGAGAAGCCTCACTCTATTCCTTGGGGTGGCCTCGTCACGGTCCTGGCTAGGCATTGCTCCTGACCCACGTGGTGTAGTCGGCTGCACTCCAGCTGCCTTCCCCGTATCACATGGTATAGTAACACCTCCATCTACCCCACACGACTTATTCTTTACCTTTTTGTTGTCTCTGTCCTCTTCTTCATCACTCGCTTCCCTCTCGCTGCCGCGTATCATCCTCTTTCTCTTCTCTCTTGTACTGATGACCTCCGTAAACCCGGTATCCATATCTATTTCTTCCTCGTTGTCACCCAAGGGGGCCTCCCTTCCCTCGTTCATGGCCATGGCACTAGCCATTTCAGGGGACGTTGGTTTTGTAGTGCATCCGATCAGTTTCAACTCAGTTGTTAAATTACTGTGTGATGAAGCGCTCTGGGAAGCACGTCTGCCTGCCGCGGAGGTCAAGGACAGAATGAAGAGGGTGTATGTAGGTGAAGTGGAGGGAGGGAGAGGGAGGGGTAGACCGAGGATGAGGTGGAGGGATGGAGTTGAGAGGTATATGAGGGGGGGGTGAGTTGGGAGGAGGGTAGTCAAATGGTGGGTGACAGCGACTTGGAGACGTTTTGTCTGCGGCCACTCTTTGCGGGATTAGGGCGTCGGGCTATAGATAGATAGATAGATCTATCGGTGGATAAATCAATAATTATATGGTGTCACGGTAGGGTCAGGCTCCATATTACCTCACCCTTACCAGCTTACTTCGGCATTTGTCAGGTTAATATACATAATACATTCACTGTTATGTCCATCCATCTCTCTCATTCGCCGCATCTCACCCTGTTTACTCCCCTCTCATCATCATCATCATCATCATCATCATCATATTTCCCAGTTCTGTATTATATAACCAACTTTTTTTTTTTTTTTTTTTTTTTAACATACTACATAAATGTAAGATGTGTTGTACTTCATGAATATAGGATATGGCTGTATGATAGGCCAGCCAGTTGCAAGTAATGGTGTGTGTGTGTGTGTGTGTGTGTGTGTGTGTGTGTGTGTGTGTGTGTGTGTGTGTGTGTGTGTGTAATTCACCGGGTCGGTCAGGATCACTTGATGGTCGTGATCGTCAGCTTTTACCCTCCAGCTGAGAGCTCATATAGTCCGATCTAAGGGCAAGGCTGTGACCACACACTCACACACCAGTCCCCTTGCTCAAGGGGGACAGTAACCACCCACTTCGTCAGTGAAACTTTTCGCAACGTGTGTGTGTGTTTGTGTGTGTGTGTGTGTGTGTGTGTGTGTGTGTGTGTGTGTGTGTGTGTGTGTAAACTTAACCCATTAGCTGTGGTGGCTTCTCTTCAGTTAACATAAAATCGCTTACTGTATGCTGAAGTATATATACATATATATTTATTTTCCGGTCACAGCGTTCATCTAGCACGTCATATACTGTTCAGTTCTGCCGAGTTGCTCTTAGCTGAACGTATCGATGTAACGTTAGCCAAAACAAAATACCGTCTTTGTAACTAATTCGCATCTTACAGTTTCGATATCTAATCTCATTGTTCGTACATCACGATACTTTAGGCAGACAAGAAAATAATCTACCGAAATAGAAAACGCTAGTTACATGGATAACTGATATATTTTTCGTTCCTGGACTAGGCACATTTTACCCCTCTCCTATTCTGTCCTACTTTAGCCTAAATCAACCCATCCTAACCTACTTTTCTCTGCCCTACACTACCCTACCCCAGCCTACCCTGCCCTAGCGTTCCCTACCCTATCCTACCGCTGAGGTCTCCTGTAGGGATACTCGTTCTTCGGTTTTTGCCAGGCTTAGGGAGGTGGAGGAGATTAAGGTGTTGGACATCCGTTCTGGGGACGGAGAGACTTACAACATTCCTTTGTCTTGGTGTAAACTTTGGTCTACCCTTTCCCTGTCATGACACTTCTCCGGAGTCGATAATATTCCCCATGCAGTGCTGAGGTACCTGGATGATGAAGCAGTGTCCTTCCTCCTGAGTCTTATAAATAGAATTTGGAGAGATTCGTCCACTCCTGCTTCTTGGCGGGGGGCTGTTGTCCTACCGTTTCACAAGCCAGGTATTGCGGGTCACCATCTTGGTTTGCGTGGTAGGTCGCCTTTACTGATTATGGAATTTTTCCGTATTGGTGCCACCTTGTTTCCCTCATATCCTCAAGAGGAGGGAGTGCCTCAAACTAGTGTCCTTAGTGTCACCGTCTTTGCTAAAGTTCAGGAAGATTTTGTTGGCTCTGTTCCGGAGGGAGTGTCTGCCTCGCCGTATCCTCGCTATCCACATCCGTTTGGGTACAGGGTGAAGGCTGCCATGGGGGATGTGGATGTTCCAACCTTTCTTGTTTGTCCTGTGCGTGTACCAAGGATGGCTCCCTGGCTCCTCTCAGGGGTGCAACCGTGTGTTTACTTTCCTGAGAGAGGGGCTTTCTTTCCTCACAGGCGGCTCTTTGCTATTTTTTTAGAACATGCTTCCTCTCACAGTGTCTCGATTCTCGTATGTACTGATGGATTGAAATCCCGTGAGGGGACAGGCTTGGGTGTTATATTTCCCGATTTCATTCGTGGTAGGAGTCTTCCCCCATCGTATCTACTTTTATCGCAGAACTTACTGCTATTTTACTCGCAGTCAAATTGATATTTAGCTTCCCTCCTGTTTGTTATACAGTTTTTAGCGACTCTGCCGATCTCCATTTTGTGTTTTCCCGTCCAATCCTCTTTTGTTGTCTACAGTGTTTTAGAATGGCTGTGCTTGCTAGGGACTGCTTTGTGGTTTTGTACCATTGTGGGCAATGAGCATGCTGACGCTCTGGCAAAGGCTGCTGCCTCTCGCCCATCCTCACCTCTCCCCTGCCTCGCTCAGTGATATTCATCTAACCACTCACTGTTTGCTCCCACTGGCAGAGTAGGTGGGATGCGGTGGGGGCCAACAAAATGTGTGATATTTGTGGGTAAACGGGCCCCTTCATTTGCCAAGGTCTGAATGCAGGTGGGAGACGGCTTTATGCTGGCTCCGAATGGGCCCTTCCTGGTTCTCTCATTGATTTTTAATGGAGGACTCTCCCCCTACTTTCTGTGTGGAATGCTTCGTCCCCCTGACTCTTCGGCGTTTGCTGATGGTGTCCACTGTTGGGGAAATGCGCCATCGTTACCTCTCTGAGCACCGGGTAGGAGAGGGATTGTAGTCTTCTGTTGGTACTTGGAGAGGATGCTTGTTGTGGTGGAGGGGGAAACCTTTGCTTGGTGTAGGCAGCTGCACTACCGTGTAAAATTTAGTATACAGTGGTTTTAGTGTTCTTAGTGTTTTAGTGTTTTTCTTGTTTTAATTATGAATTGTATTTTGTGTGTGTGTGTGTGTGTGTGTGTGTGTGTGTGTGTGTGTGTGTGTGTGTGTGTGTGTGTGTGTGTGTGTGTGTGTATTTCATCTTTTCGAGTGCTTTTATTCTCGTTGTCATCCGGCGGCATATGACCCTGGTTGTTGTATCGCCAGATTTTATTGTATATACTTATTCAGTTCAATTTACCCTACCCTACTCTTCTCAACCCTACACTAGCCTACCTCAGCCTACCCTACCCTACCCTGCCATTGCCGACCCAACTCTACCCTACTTTAACCTACCCTCCCCTTTACAGCCCTTTCACCACTACATTACTTTTCCTGTTTTCTTCTCTCTACCTTCGGATGATTTTCTTCACCTCTACAGTAGAGAGAAATTTCGAACTGGAAGGGTTAAATACTGCCATCATCAACCCCATCTCTATCAGGGGATCTCCTAAGCTGAATAAAATCATGCGGTCAGCTAGGACAATGTAAATAAGTTGTTCTCGGCTTGAAAGATTAAATGATTCTGTCCCGTCATCCTAAGAGGGTTTTCTGAAGCTGTAGGATATCGTCAGAAGCTAGCAGAGAGTAAAAGTGACATCCACAGACCAAGAGCTCTGCGTCCAGCGCTCCGCGGTTCAAGTCCCAGAGGTGGACAGATGTTTTGACGTGTAGACGTTACCAGGGCGTAGCTTGGTGGCCTACCCTTTAATATTCTGGACTAATGGTGGTCTAGCCTCGTGCCCCTGCGCTCCACCTCATAAAAAATAAAAATAAAAAATAAAAAAAAGGAAAGCCAAGGGTCATGAATGAACTAAAGGACTGAACTAAGCGGAGAAGAACAAAAATCGTAGAGAAGATCGCCCCAAATTTGATGAGACAGTGTAGTATAACTGAGTGAAATAGGCGTTGGATATGACGGAACTAAACGGCAGTTATACCCACCTCTCTTCTGTACCCTACACTACCCTGATTCAGCCTACCCTACCCTACCCAGCCCACCACCACCCAGCCCTATCTTACCCTGCCATAACCTATCCTACCCTCCCCAACGCAGCTCGACCCATCCCTACCCCATACTGCCAAAACCAACCCAACCTTACCCCACCCTGTCAAGACCGACACAATCCTACCCCACCCTGCCAAAACCAACCCAGTCCTACTCCACCCTGCCAAACCCGACCAATCCTTTCCCACCCTGCCAAAAACCGACCCAATCTTACCCCACCCTGCCAAAACCGACCCAATCCTACCCCACCCTGCCAAAACCGACCTAATCCTACCCCATCCTGCCAAGACCGACCCATCCCTACCCCACCCTGCAAAAACCGACCCCGATCTTACCCCACCCTGTCATATCCGACCCAATCCTACCCCACCCTGCCAAAACCGACCCGATCTTACCCCACCCTACCAAGACCGACCCATTCCTACCCCACCCTGCCAAGACCGACCCGTCCCTACCCCACCCTGCCAAGACCGACCCGTCCCTTCCCCACCCTGCCAAGACCGACCCGTCCCTTCCCCACCCTGCCAAGACCGACCCATCCCTACCCCACCCTGCCAAAACTATCCCAGTCCTACCTCACCCTGCCAGAACCGACCCAACCCTACCCTGCCCTAACCAAACCAATCTTATCTAACTCATTTTTCACTCTAACACTTTCTTCATTCTTTCTCCAGACGATTTTCTTCAGCTCTGGAGAGGAATTTTGAATTTGAGGGGTTAGATACAGCCAGCATCAACCCCTTCTCTGTCAGGGGATCTCCTAAGTTGAATAAAATCGTGCGGTCAGCTAGGACAAAGTAAATAAGTCGTTCTTGGTCTGAAGGGTTACATGATTCTGTCCCGTCATCCTAAGAGGGTTTTCTGAAGCTGTAGGATATCGTCAGAAGCTAACAAAGTGTAAAAGTGACATCCGCAAACCGGGAGCTCTGCGTCCAGCGCTCCGCAGTTCAGGTCCCAGAGGTGGACAGATGTTTTGACGTGTAGACGTTACCAGGGCGTAGCTTGGTGGCCTACCCTTAAATATTCTGGACTAATGGTGGTCAAGCCTCGTGCACCTGCGCTCCACCACATAAAAAAAATAAAAATAAAAAGGAAAGCTAAGGGTCATGAATGAACTAAAGGACTGAACTAAGCGGGGAAGAACAAAAATCGTAGAGGAGATCGCCCCAAATTTGATGAGACGCTGTAGTATAACTGAGTGAAATAGGCGTTGGATATGACGGAACTATTATGATTTGTAATTATAATATGGAGTCCTAACACCCTGTCCAAACCGACCCAATCCTACCTCACCCTGCAAAAACCGACCCAATCCTACCCCACCCCGCCAAAACCGACCCAATCAAAACCCACTCTGCCAAAACCGACCCAATCCTACCTCACCCTGCAAAAACCGACCCAATCCTACCCCACCCTGCCAAAACCGACCCAATCCTACCCCACTCTGCCAAAACCGACCAAATCCTAACCCACGCTGCCAAAACCAACCAAAACCTAATCTATACTCTGTCATAACCGACCCAATCCTACCCCACCCTGCCAAAACCGACCCGATCTTACCCCACCCTACCGAGACCGACCCATTCCTACCCCACCCTGCCAAGACCGACCCGTCCCTACCCCACCCTGCCAAGACCGACCCGTCCCTTCCCCACCCTGCCAAGACCGACCCGTCCCTTCCCCACCCTGCCAAGACCGACCCATCCCTACCCCACCCTGCCAAAACTATCCCAGTCCTACCTCACCCTGCCAGAACCGACCCAACCCTACCCTGCCCTAACCAAACCAATCTTATCTAACTCATTTTTCACTCTAACACTTTCTTCATTCTTTCTCCAGACGATTTTCTTCAGCTCTGGAGAGGAATTTTGAATTTGAGGGGTTAGATACAGCCAGCATCAACCCCTTCTCTGTCAGGGGATCTCCTAAGTTGAATAAAATCGTGCGGTCAGCTAGGACAAAGTAAATAAGTCGTTCTTGGTCTGAAGGGTTACATGATTCTGTCCCGTCATCCTAAGAGGGTTTTCTGAAGCTGTAGGATATCGTCAGAAGCTAACAAAGTGTAAAAGTGACATCCGCAAACCGGGAGCTCTGCGTCCAGCGCTCCGCAGTTCAGGTCCCAGAGGTGGACAGATGTTTTGACGTGTAGACGTTACCAGGGCGTAGCTTGGTGGCCTACCCTTAAATATTCTGGACTAATGGTGGTCAAGCCTCGTGCACCTGCGCTCCACCACATAAAAAAAATAAAAATAAAAAGGAAAGCTAAGGGTCATGAATGAACTAAAGGACTGAACTAAGCGGGGAAGAACAAAAATCGTAGAGGAGATCGCCCCAAATTTGATGAGACGCTGTAGTATAACTGAGTGAAATAGGCGTTGGATATGACGGAACTATTATGATTTGTAATTATAATATGGAGTCCTAACACCCTGTCCAAACCGACCCAATCCTACCTCACCCTGCAAAAACCGACCCAATCCTACCCCACCCCGCCAAAACCGACCCAATCAAAACCCACTCTGCCAAAACCGACCCAATCCTACCTCACCCTGCAAAAACCGACCCAATCCTACCCCACCCTGCCAAAACCGACCCAATCCTACCCCACTCTGCCAAAACCGACCAAATCCTAACCCACGCTGCCAAAACCAACCAAAACCTAATCTATACTCTGTCATAACCGACACAATCCTACCTCACCCTGACAAAACTGACCCAGTCCTACCCCACCCTGCCAAAACCGACCCAACCCTGCTAAAACCGATCCTACCCTACCCCACCCTGCCAAAACCGACCCAATCCTACCCCACCCTGCCAAAACCGACCCAATCCTACCCCACCCTGCCAAAACCGACCCAATCCTACCCCACCCTGCCAAAACCGACCCAATCCTACCCCACCCTGCCAAAAAAGACTCAATCCTGCCCCACCCGGCCAAAACCTACCCAACGCTACCCCACCCTGCCATAACCGAACCATTCCTACCACACCCTGCCAAAACCGACCCAGTCCTACCCCACCCTGCCAAAACCGGCCCAATCCTACGCCACCCTGCCAAAACTAACCCAACCTTACCCCACCCGGCCATAACCGACCCAACGCTACCCCACCCTGCCACAACCGTCCCATCCTTACCCTACCTTAACCAAACCAGTCTTATCTAACTCATTGTCCACATTAACACTTTTTTCCATATTCATCTTTCTTGCTCCAGACGATTTTCTTCAACTCTGGAGAGAAATTTCGTACTGGAGGGGTTAGATACAGTCACCATCAACCCCTTCACTACGAGGGGATCTCCTAAGCTGAATAAAATCGTCCGGTTACCTAGAACAAAGTAACTAAGTCATTCTCTGTCTGAAGGGGTTATTGTGTCTGTCCCATCATCCCGAGAGGGTTTCTTTAAGCTCCAGGAAATCGTCTAAAGGAAGCAAAGTGTGAACATGACGTCACCACTTGTTCTAGGCGCCACAGATCGAGTCCGGAGGTGAACAAAGGTTTTTATATCATATAGACGTTTTATATTTTATATTTTGCAACTTTCAGAGGCATTTACTCAGCTTTAGGAGTCTTATGGATAGGCTTAATCAAACGTATCGAACCTCCCATGTTAGAAAAAATAGCTTACAGAAATACGTCCTCGTACTGAAAGGGCGGAATGGACAGATCGAGTGACTAAGATATTGAATTATGTATATGACTGGTTTTGTTGTTATTTCTATTATTATTATTATTATTATTATTATTTCAGGCAAATGTCCCAGGCTTCTAGACTGGCTGACTAGCGAATATTATTAAGTCTCCCGTGGCTCCGTGCTCCTGCCACTCAAGAGCCTGCACTTCACGCATTCCACGCACAAGATGGCGCCACCGCTGCATTCCTGCGAAGACGAGAGGTCAAGAGGACGACACTTGCTTTTTGTTTGTTTGTTTACTGTAATTGCTTAAAGTTGTGATCCCTCCAACTTGAATGCTCAGTTGTAACTATAGATAACTAGAATACGATGCTAGTCACGAAGAAGGGCTATGAAAAGATACAGAGCTCGTAGTATTGGCTGGATGAATCACTATTTCGTGATAATCAAAGACGGTGAATAAAACCCACACTTGTAGACGAAGAATATAATTACCAAACAGTTTCGGTGGACACTGCCACCATTTTCAGTGGTCAAGATAGTGAGAGGGAGTGACATACTGATTATACAAGGGTTCCTTTTTATGCGTGTGTGTGTGTGTGTGTGTGTGTGTGTGAAAGGGTGGGGTAAAGGTGAGGTGGGGTGGGGTAGATTGTAAGCGGGGATTAACCCAAGTGGGATTTTGGGGGGGGACATTACCGGACAGGTCAGATAGGAATTACACCTGACCTGTCCTGCAATGTCCCCCCCAAAATCCCCCTTGGGTTAATCCCCGCTTACAATCCACCCCACCCCACCTCCCCTTTACCCCTCCCTTTCACACACACACGCATAAAAAGGAACCCTTGTATAGCCAGTATGTCACTCCCTCTCACTATCTTGACCACTGAAGATGGTGGCAGTGTCCACCGAAACTGGTAATTATAGTCTTCGTCTACAAGTGTTGGTTTTATTCACCGGCTCGTAGTATTTTTTTCTTTTAACTAAAATACATGAAATAAGCTGCAAAAATACGAAAATACGAGCTTACTTAATGTAAATGAATTATAGTAGGTTCAAGATGGAGGGAAGGCATTTTGTATTTTGTTTGTGATGTTATAATGTCTCTCAGGATCCTAGGATCCTCTCTCGGCTGAACCAAATTGTCTGGCGTCAGCTGGAACATGATGCTAGAGTTATGTCGGTCGTGATGGGGTTAATGGTGACGGTATTGACACTGTCAGGCTCCTATGACTCACTCAGTCGAATAAAATCGTCTGAGTCAGCTGAAATGGGGTACTAGAGTTGTCCCGAGCATCACTCAGGGGGTTAAGAATCTTAACCCTCTGGTGCTTGGGACAACTCTAGTATTCCATTCCAGCTGACAGACGATTTTGTTCGGCTGAGTGAGTCATAGGAGCCTGACAGTTACTACACTCACCATTAACCCCCGCATGACCGGCATAACTCTAGTATATCATGTTCCAGCTGACGCCCGACAATTTGGTTCAGCCGAGTGGGTCTGGGGCCTGGGGGGCACTAAATGAAAATATCCAAAAAATATTAAAGGGGGGGCTATATCAGTTTTGCCACAGGAGGTATACCAAAATTGGACTTTTTAATAAAACCCCCTCCTCTCTCACTCCCTGTGTTTTGTATATACCCCTCTCTGTCTGCCTGTGGTGTGTCTGTCCCACCCTCTGTGTGTGTGGCGTGTCTACTGTGTGAAGGTGGCTGTGTACGTGTCTTGGTGTGTGTGTGTCTACTGTGTGAAGGTGGCTGTGGCTATGTACGTGTCTTGTGTGTGTTGTAGTGTGTGTGTGTCTTGATCTGTGTATGTATGTAGTAGTGTGTGTGTGTGTCTTGATGTGTGTGCTAGTGTGTAAGTGTCTTGGTGTGTGTGAGTATGGGGCCTTGTGGTTTTAAGGAAAGCCTGCTACGCAAACTTCCCTCAGCCACATTTTAAAGAAACCTCTATCACACCGGGACTTGAACCCGGGTCCTCCTGATTACCAGGCCGGCACCATGCTGACCCTGCTACCGCGGCCCCACAAGGATAGCGGCTAAAACTTCTACTGTATTTTATTTCTTTACATGTTTACAAAAAATGGGAAATTGAACAACATGCACAGACTAAACTAAATTGTCATGTACCTATTAATGTCGCTTTAGGAGGAGATATCTCGAAATTCCCTGAGCTACTTGGAATACCTAAGCCTGCAGTTTAATGCTAATCATGAACAAGTGCTATGGAAAGAATATAGAGCAGTTGCTACTTATATAAAGGGAGAAAGTAAAAACTGGATCTTAGACTGCTATCTAACGACAGGACTTAAACGATTAACCATATATTACATAAACTTAACACACTGAGTGACACAGAAACTAAACATATGATAAAAATTCTTTAATGAAACTTATAATGAGAGTACAAATGACAAAATATACACTGCACAGGAAGACAGTACAGTACTCAGTGGTCATACCTTGAGAATGAAAGCCTATCTGTTGTACCGATTTATAAAGGGAAGAGATGAATCGCTAAATTTGATCCACAGTAAAAAAATAATAATAATAATGAATACATAAAACAATAAAGACAAACCATATAGACTACATGTCCACCCTAAACTGACAAAAACCTGGCATCTCTCCACCTTGAATGCTGAGCTGTTTCTAGAGATAAAGACTAGATTATCATGCAAATCACAATGAAGATCTATGGGGAGGATGCAAAACCATAATACTGTCTTATTCTGCCACTTAGATACAGGAACTAAGCAGCAGAAGGACTAAAATTTGTCAAGGTGAGCCAACTACAATGACACAGATGAAGTCTGAGATTATATAATGTGTAATCATGAACTGATTGCATCATTCAGTAAAGATTACAAAAGGAAAAGCTATCAAATCTGAAAGTGTAAGTACTATACAAGATATGATTAACCTTGTACATCCATATTCTGAGATATGCTTCCTATATCATAGCCTACACACAAATTCATACCCCTCAACAGTAATGGTATATTCCTGCTGTCTCCTGACTTCCAATCAACTTATGAAACCCCTCTCCTAATTACAGTACAGTAATATGTTAATGAAGGCTGCTAGTAATTACCTTCAGTATGATAATTCTTATTTAAAGGTAGCAGCAATGGTTAATGAAGGATGTAAGGTATGCAGTCCTTCCAGTTCAATATACTATATCTCCAATCAGGCTTTATCCAGTGTCTCTCCTACACATGTTAATACCTTCAGTCTTCACTAGTTTAACTCACAGAGCAGGGATTTTTTTTTTTTCATGCCATCTCATGATTATATTTAGCTTTGTATAGACTTCTGGAAGTGTAGGGGTTAGGCACAGCCTCACTGAACTCCTTTAGGTTGAATAAAATTGCCTTCTGGCACTATGAATAAACTGAAAAGGGCATCACCGGGATTGCAAGAGTTAAAGGGACTCGCGGAGTTTATATCCCCGATGTAAACAAACTACCCATTAGTTTTTACACACATCCCCTCATTTTTTCCAGCCAATTAACCTACTATGCCTGCCCATGTACAGGATCACATTCGACCTTAAAACCTAAACAGATGGTGTGAATATCGGGGGATTTAAGTAGCACTGCTTACTCCAGTTTAAAGGGACATCTTGGGCACCTGAAGATACACACCGCCGTATATCATCCTTATAGCTAATAATTACAACTTACATCAGCCGACTACACCTCTCGATAATGACAGCAAACACTGATAAACACATGGGCATAAGAATTACCATAATAAGAAGTAGACTAACACCGTAAAGAATAAAATCTTCACTCATCTCCAGCATCTCTCAACGTTGCTCCCATAATGCACCAGTGACGTCACACTTCAAATTAAACATTTACTTATTAAATTTTAAGAAGAAAATTTCGTGAATATATTATCAGTCTTTTAAACATT
The DNA here is from genome assembly GCF_032717465.1 of Coenobita brevimanus. NCBI lineage: Eukaryota > Metazoa > Arthropoda > Malacostraca > Decapoda > Coenobitidae > Coenobita > Coenobita brevimanus. The sequence goes on along the minus strand of NW_027643700.1, from coordinate 112,342 downwards.
AATTTTCGTGCAAACTGAATAGAGAGGTAAGTAAAGTGTTTCTTGTTAAATTAAAGATAACCCCATGAATCAGTGGCATCATCATCTCTCTTTCTGAAATTCCATACAGAGTACCAGAGTAGGATCACTATTTACTGTCCTGCCGATATATCTCTACAGTTTTACAAGGGGATTTAAAAATAAACGGCCTGGTGGTGGTGGTGGCAGGGGATAAAATTTTGCGATACCAGTCTCTAATCTGCTGCCATTCCCTACAGAACCTGAGCATAATAGACGAGAAATTAGCCCAGGTGGATGCAGCAATTCTTAACTCAAAATTGCCCCAAGAACAGCTTTCTGAAGTTTGTCAAACATTTCATGCAACACCCTGTATGGGAAATTTGGATAAAATATTGGTGATATAATTCCCTAACTGTGTGCCATTCCCAACAGAATCTGAGCAGTCTAATGAGTCCACGCTTTGAAGGTTGGGTTGAAACAGGGATGTGTCATGTCTCCATGGTTGTTCAATCTGTACATGGATGGGGTAATAAAAGAGGTACAAGATAGGGTAGTGGATGTTGGAGTGGCCCTGGTGAGAGAGGGTAGTGTTTGGAAACTCCCTGTACTGTTGTTTGCAGATGATACTGTGTTGTTGAGTGAAGACGAAGGAGAGCTGCAAGGCTTGGTGGATGAGTTTGGGAGAGTGTGTAAGAAACGGAATCTAATGGTGAATGTAGGGAAGAGTAAAGTGATGGTCTTTGAGAGAGGTGAAGTCAGTGAATGTGCAGCGAGGTTGGATGGTGAGGAATTGGAAAATGTGAGTACGTTTAAGTACTTGGGTAGTGTGATGAGTAAGGATGGAGGTTTGGAGGGTGAAGTGCTTGAAAGGGTACAGCAGGGAAGAAAGGTTGCTGGTTCTTTGAAAGGAGTGATAAGAAACAGGCTAGTGAGCATGGAAGTGAAAAAGTTTCTACATAACAGTATTGTGATACCAACTCTAACGTATGCAAGTCAAGCTTGGACGTTGTTGGAAGGACACAAGTCAAGAGTGAGAGCCGTGGAAATGAGTTATTCAAGAGGAGCCTGTGGAGTCACATGGAGAGACAGGCTGACGAATGAGGATATAAAGGAGCGTTGTGGTGTGGATGTGATACGAAGCGTTAGGAGAACACACTGAGGTGGTTTGGCCATGTGGAGAGGATGGAGGGTGAAAGACTGACGAAGAGAATGTATGTGAGTGGGGTGGAGGGGGGAAGAGGGAGGGGGAGGCCGAGGATGAGATGGAGGGATGGGGCGGAGAGGTATATGAGAGAGGGGGGTGTGAGTTGGGAGCAGGGCAGTGAAATGGCGGGGGACAGGGCGACTTGGAGGCGATTTGTTTGTGGCCACCCCAAACGGGATTGAGGCGTCTGGCAATAGATAGAGATAGATAGAAGATTAAATAACTAAAGCTAACACTGATTTGAACTAATACACATCTGGTCCACAGGTCGTGCTGGAGTCTGCTGCCTTGACGCTGCTTCCTTGCCACACTGGTCATATCCTGCTGAAGTTTGGTCTGCCCTGCCGTGAGAAGCCTGACAGTGGTGTGGTGTCTTCCCCTACTCTGAGATGCCTGGTGGTGTGGTGGTGGTGGCGGCGGCGGCGGCGGCGGCGGCGGCGGCAGGGTGTCGTGTCTTCCCCAGCCGTGAGATTACTTGCTGCTGCTGCTGGTGATCTGCCCTGACCTGCCGAGAGAAGCCTGGTGGTGATGGTGTGATCTGCCTTGCAAGTCCAGGATGTTCTGTGGACAAATGCTACTTCTGAATGCATATTTTATATTGCTGTTTCTGTTAATGTATTCTATACTGAAGTATTAATAATGAAAACTTAAATTTTCTGTCTTGTTTCATTACCTTTTTAACTGTGGCTTTGACTTAATATAGGTGATAAGTATATTGTGCTCTGCAGTCTTGTGTGTTGTGGGGACGGCTTTTGTGATGAGCTAAGACATTCTGATCGCTTCACCAAATTACTGCTCAGCCGTGTGATCAGTGGACATAAAAGATTATACAATACAATGATATACAGCTAAGCATAAAAAAGGTTATGGGAATTCTCCACCATGCAATCAATGGACCTAAATCAAAGCCTATATTATAAAGCTAAGCCTGAAGAGGGTTGTGGGAAATAGATAATGATGCAGGGTAGACACTAGTAATGTTCACTGAGCCGTGCCCGCAACACACAAGAACTGGGTGGCGTAATATATGGACCACCTTGTATAATGAGAGGCCGTAAGTGTGTGCTGACCCACAAAGTAGCCATCAATGCCCCGTCATAACTATTATTGTGTCTTGTAGGAAGCACAAAGAAAACAGGCCACAGAATACCTCCTTGTCTCTCGTTCCTCCTACACAAACATACACCCCTTTCACTTTAACTTGGCACAGAGTTTTATTTAAAGCACACCAGAATGTCAGGCAGATCAGTAGCAGAAGTAGACAATACTACAGCCCTACATTCTTTCCACAGCACTCATTCGAGACTAACATCATATTCTAGTGATAACTATCGCTACTACTCGGCAAACTGTATGGAAACTATAAGCTATCTGTCTATCCATCTATCTATAGCCAGACGACTTAATCCCGTAAGATGTGGCCACAAACAAGTCGCCTCTATGCCACCCTGTCCCCCGTCATTATGCATCACTCCCCTTAATTCACACCCTCTCTCATATATATCCCAACTCCATCCTCCACTTATAAGTAATACATTAAAACAACCGTGAATTACTGCCGCACAAGCTGAGTCGTAATCATATTCAACACAAACACGAAGGAGCTTTAAAGAACAGAAAACAATACCTTGATAGCAGAAGACACTAAGACCACAAGTACTGACAGCCTACACCAAGAAACATAACTAATTTCAGTCAGAGACCAAGTGAATATGAGAGGCACACAGTTCATCACTTCAGCTCAAGATCCGTCCCACCTTTGTAACCTTATGTTGCATCATCCTCTCCACAAACAAAATCGAACAACCGCCCAACACTACACAGAGTATCTTTGCAACATATCCCGTCCTCCACCCGACTCTACACGTCCCAGACACATTCACAAACTCACAAACACCCCAGCCAGCCAAAACTTTCTGTCAAACACATACATAAACACACAGACACCCCAGCCAGCCAAAACTTTCTATACCAAACACATACATAAACACACAGACACCCCAGCCAGCCAAAACTTTCTATACCAAACACATACATAAACACACAGACACCCAAGCCAGCCAAAACTTTCTATACCAAACACATACATAAACACACAGACACCCCAGCCAGCCAAAACTTTCTACCAAACAGCATCCTTCATGTGCCACCACCAGCCATACACCCTTCAGACACTACCGAACCCAGAGACACGAGTACACCAACCTTCCCTGCTACAATACTAACACAAAATATATCACACATACAATCCCCTGTGCTCATACTGCAAAGTGGCACCCCCACACCACAGCACACCCACTCACTTCCTGCACCACACCACCACAACACCGACAATCCTTCAATATAACACAGGGTTCACATCCAGAGGAGCCTAAGATGTAACAAGAACAACAACAACAACTCAGGCCAAGTTAAAGTGAAACGAGTCTAGTTACGAAAGGAAAATTACTTCAAGTTATTTTGTAAGCACTTCGGGTACACAAAGTTACTAGGCCACAGGGAACGAACTGCGTACCGAGGGTTGTAATACTACGGCGGTTTAGGGGGCTTTATACCACCTTTTCTTCAGTGATTTATTGTTCAACCGAGCGAGCGTAGAGAGCAAGCAAGCGAGAACACTATATGACATGGTATAATAGGGTGGCAGAGAACAGCGCCAAGACTGCGTTGTCTAGGAAACTATTAAAGCCACAACAGATCTATGGACAGCATTAGAAACCTAGTAAAAAAAATAATTCGAGTTACTTGAGGGACTTTTCTCAAAATTTGCCGCGCCAGTTCTGATAAAAGGAAAATAAACGTACCAAACTGAGCACCAGAACCGAGTTATTTTAGTTTTAAAACTACTGCTGATCTGTTCAGACAGCTGGAAAGCTTATGAAGAAGCAATTGATACTAAAGTTAAATAGACGCATGGTCGGTGTAGCGCGGTTTCGCCACTCCGCCCCCCCGTAGGCCGTATGGCGTGAGTGGAAATACGTATATAAATGAAGCCAAGGCATAAATATATATTGTGTGAAAGATACTGTGGATGGCTTGGTGAAATTATGGAGCCAGCAAGCGTTACGTACGGCATGAAACAGAGTGTTGTGAAGGGGCAAACCTGAAGTCGGGAGGGGAGAATTACCGGTGTTTTAGGGCTGGAATTATTGTGATTCTGATAGTGTAAATGCGTATGGAATTGTATGAAATATACGTCAAACAAGCTGCGAGTTTCCGTGAACGAGTGTGGTGTGTGCTAAAAATAGCGTTGCCTCATACTCTCAGGGAGAAGCTGACACACACACACACACACTACATAACTCCTCATCTTCAAATCCCTGGTCTAACTGGACAACACCCCTGGAGGAAGTGAGTTCTGCAAATTTTGTTGATATATATATAATAATCTATTACCATTACCTCTCACACTTTCAGACAAATAACCATTTTCTCCTACAGATTACACATATGAAAGAAAGTAAATCTCCACAGCAGTAACTATAGAAGAGTTATGTTTATGTGTAGTAGGTTATAACAATAGGAAAACATCCATGGAAGATGTAACAGTCTGTACAGATGGGGGGAAAAAAAAAGTTGGTAGCATAGTCTTCAGGCAGGTGTGCAAGGAAAAAACTGTGTGTAAAAGTTGGTAGCGATCGGAAGAGTAACCTCACTTTGTCGGACAATTACTCGAAAACTATTAGACTCATCGATTTCCTGTTACAACCATCATCAATACCACTAAATTCTACGTAAGATCAATACCAGAATGTAAGCCTTTGGTAGCGTTTTGGGGGGTAAAAGGCGAGAGAAATGTTTTTGTTCTTAGCGGTTGTTGTGTGAAGCGCTCAGAGTAATAACATCATTTTGTCGGCCAGTTACTCGAAAACTATTAGACTTATCGATTTTCTGTTACAACCATCATCAATACCACTAAATTCTACGTGTAATCAATACCAGAATGTAAGCCTTTGGTAGCGTTTTGGGGGGTAAAAGGCAAGGGTTTTTTTCTTTTTCCTCGCGTTTGTTATCAGTGACAAGCGCTCGGAGTACTAACCTCACTTTGTCGGCCAATTACTCGAAAACTATTAGACTTATCGATTTTCTGTAACAACCATGATCTATACCATTAAATTCTACGTATGATCAATACCAAAATGTAAGCATTATGTTACGTTTTGTGCGAGAAAAGGCGGTGGAAATGAGTGTCTCTTCGCGGCTGTTACCATTGATTAACGCTCGTAGTAATACTCTCACTTTGTCGGCCAATTACTCGAAAACTATTGGACGTATCGATTTCATGTTTGAACCATGATAAAGAGCAGTAAATTCTACGTATGTACAATACATAACTATGTAATATTTATGATAAGAATTCGTTGTTACGTAGGCGGGAACATTGCGTACGCCGTGCGCGCATCACGACAGTCAATCACGGACGGAGTGCCTAGTAATTTCTTTCGATTTACTCGAGAACTATGAGGCGTATGGGGTTCTTCTTTGAGATGGGGAAAGCTGGTGAATTCGGGCATATTACTATGTAATAAAAGCATAAGGTGTCTGGGAAAATTTAGCTATCAGAGGTCAGTGAATTTTTTCCGAAAATGGCTTTCAGTTTTTGGCCATTTTCTCGAAAAGTATACATCATATCTCAACCGGATTTGTTTCGTTAGAAAGCTGATGAAATTCTCTATAAAAACTTATTAGATCATTTTCCTGTATGATGGAAAACATTCAAACGGCGATGTTGGGAAATGAAAACAGTTTACTCGACCATGCTTCCAGGGCTAATAACTTGTTTTGCTGGTGATTTCCTGTGTTTTGGTCCTGTTTATCAGATAGAACAAACATCGATGCCTACCTTGAGAAAGGTTTCATGGGAATACATGGATTTTTGGGTGGCGAAAATAAGGCAAGAATGTGTTTCATTCCCTCAAATTTGCCGCGCACGCGCTCCCCGGCCGGGCGGCTTCGTCGTATAAAATCGTGAGCCAGAAAACTTACTGAAACTTATCGTGTGCGAGAGGGTTAACATCAAGCGAGATGGATGGATGGATGGACGGATGGGTGGATGTGGAATCGTGGATGCTTGGACCGATGGTAGAGTTCCTGCTTTTTCGTCCTTCCACCTGCCGACAAAAATCATCATCAATATCATCATCATCATAATCGTCATCATCGTAGTTGTCGTCCTCATTACCACCACCTTCATCATCATCATCATTATTTACACCGTCATTCTCATTATCATTACCATTCTCCTCCTCCTCATCATCATCATCATCATCATCATCATCATCATTATATTATCATCATCACCTACCTTTCTATCTACATCTGTTTATCTATAGCCAGAAGCCTTAATCCCGTAAGGGGTGACCACAAGCAAATCGCCTTCATGATGTACTGTCCTCTACCATTTAGCTGAAGTATCCCAGTCATATGTTTCTACTCTTTCCCTCCATCTCATCGTCGGTCTCCCCCTCCCCTCTACCCTTCCAACTCTACCCTTCCAAGTGCACTCTTCTGGTCATTTTCTTATTCGCCATCTTCTCCACATGGCCAAACCATCTCGAAGTGTCTCTCTTAACGCTTTCAGTCTCATCCACATCAGCATCACAACGCTCCTTCATCTGCCCATTTGTCTGTCTGTCTCTCTATGAAACTCCACATGCTCCTCTCAAGTAGCTCATTTCCACCGCTCTCACTCTTGACTTGTGTCCTTCCAGCATGATCCAAGCTTCACTTCCATACTTTAAAGTGGGAATCACAGCATGCAGTGCCCTTTTTTTAACACTTTCATCCTCAGTTCCCTCTTCCTAATCACTGCTTTTTAGAGAACAAGCAACCCTCCTTCCCTGATGTATCATTTCAGTCACTTCATCCTCTAATCTTCCATCCTTATTCATCACATTACATAAATACTTAAATGCACTCATATTCTTCCATTTCCTGACTATGCAGCCTCACTGTGCATTCTGTAACCTCATACGTTGAGATGTTAAAGCATCACCACCATCAGCATCAACATCATTATCACCATCAATATCATCACCATCAGCCTGTGACACACCACTGCATGATAAGGACCCTCTCACCTTTCTCCACTCTGATCCATTGATTGTTAGCCTGTTCCGTCCTTGCTCGGTAGATCTGCATCATATGATCTCTCCATCTTGTTCTCTGTGCACCTCTTCTTCTCACTCCATCTCTGGCTTGCCATTCAGTTACGCTCGCTCTCCTTCTGTTATCTCTTCTGTGAAAGACGTGACCTGAGGTATGTGTGTGGAGTTACCTGGAAACAAGCTCAGAATTACTAGATGCGCGAGGTTCAGGCACCTTAGGTTAATCTCCTTGGTGTGGTGTGGTGTGGTGTGGTGGGGGGGGTTGTGTGGTGTGGTGTGGAGAGAGTTGTGTGTGAGGTGTGGTGTGGTGTGTGAGGGTGGTTATGTGGTGTGGTGTGGGAGGGTAATTTTGTGTGGTGTGGTGTGGAAGGAGGATTTTTTGTGGTGTAGTGTGGTGTGGTGTGGTGTGGTTTGGGAGGGTGGTTATGTGTGGTGTGGTGTGGTGTGGGAGGAGGATTTTTTGTGGTGTGGTGTGGGAGGGTAATTTTGTGTAGTGTGGGAGTGTGATTTCGTGTCGTGTAGTGTGAGAGACTGGTATGGTGTGGTGTGAGAGGGTGATGGTGTGTGACTTAATGTGTGGGACTGGTAGAACGTAACTTGGCTTCACTATAATATCTAAAAGCCTATATGAGTACAACACCTCTCATCCGAAAATGGTTAGTGAGAAGCAGACAGTCAGGGCCGGTCCTAGAGCTACTGTGATAAAATGTAGAAAATCATGTGTTGTATCCTTAAAATAAAAAAGAATATGTGAGGTTAATTCCTACCTTTAAATAAAGACCAAAATATATGTATTACTTCACTCATATTCATCCACTTCCTAACGATACATAAAGAGACGGTGATCAGTGACTTATGGAACCCTGTGCTGTGGTCTATGGGATGTAATAAGCTTTTCAGAATATTGCGTAAGTGTCTCTTAATTGTATAGGTAAAAGGTCCTATGTTCTTGGTCTAATATTTACCCTTGAAATAAAACTATGAATGTGTGGAAGTAATTCTGCCATTTGAATAACCACGGTATCATCAGTCAAGATACACATACACGAACATATGCAAGCACACACACACACACACATGCCCAGTCACCAAAACACGTAGTTAAACAGAAAGGAAAGGGAGAGGTGACTCAGCCAATGACTTGAAGATCATCGTCGTCGTCGTCGTCATCATCGTCGTTGTCGTCTTCATCTTCGTTGTCGTAATCATCATCATCATCTTCCTCGTCGTCCTAATCATCATCATCATCTTCCTCGTCGTCCTAATCATCATCATCATCGTCAGCAGCATGTCATCACCATCCCAACACTGCAAAAAATGTAGTACAGAAGTTATATCAATATCATCACCATTATCATCAAATACATCACTATCATATAACCATATTCTAGAGTTTGCATCAACATCATCAGCAGCAACATCCGTCTTCATCATCATCATCATCATCATCATCATCATCAGCCTGTGACACACCACTGCAGGATAAGGACCCCTCTCACCTGTCTCCACTCCGATCCTTTGGTTGTTAGCTTGTTGCGTCCCACCTCGGTGGATCTGCGAGTATCATCTCTATCTTGTTCCCTGTGTGCCTCATCCTCTCACTCCATCTCTGTTCTGCCATTTAGTTACGCTGGCTGTCCATGTGTTACCTGTTCTGTGGAAGACGTGACCTAAGGACTGCGTGTGGACTGACCTGTAAACAGGAGGACAAATATACGTGTGTTGCAGCATCACTACTATACCCTGTTCACTCTAACTTGGCATAAAATTGCAATCTCTTTCTTAAATTTTGCGTTGTGACAAGGGGTTAACACTAGAATGGTGCTAGTCACGAAGAAGTGGTATGGAAATGATGTAGAGCTGTAAGTTTAATTCTTTCACTGAACTACCGGAAATAAGCTGCAAAAAAACGACTATCTCGGCCTTGGTAAAATGAAGGAACACCACCACAATATACGCGTACGTGTATGTGTGTGTGTGTGTGTGTGTGTGTGTGTGTGTGTGTGTGGTGCGAGGTGCCTGTGTGTTACCATGGCAACCTCCCGACACCATCACAGTTACATACACACATTTCCCCACCAGCAAGTTCCATTAGAGAGTACTGTGTGTGTGTGTGTGTGTGTGTGTGTGTGTGTGTGTGTGTGTGTGTGTGTGTGTGTGTGTGTGTGTGTGTGTGTGTGTGTGTGTGTGTGTGTGTGTGTGTGTGTGTGTGTGTGTGTGTGTGTGTGTGTGTGTGTGTGTGTGTGTGTGTGTGTGTGTGTGTGTGTGTGTGTGTGTGTGTGTGTGTGTGTGTGTGTGTGTGTGTGTGTGTGTGTGTGTGTGTGTGTGTGTGTGTGTGTGTGTGTGTGTGTGTGTGTGCTTCAGAACAAAATAACTTACATACACTATTTTTTTTTCCATCTCACTGTCCCTCTGAAATCTGAATCGCACTTATCAGTTTACATTAAGGTCCCAAACTGTACTGTAGGGTGGACATGAACAAGGGGGCAGGCAAACCTAGTCCACCAGTCTGATCGGCACGATAATCTACAGGACGACACTCACACTGCTATTTCACTGGTGCTGAGACACCAAGATTGAGCCAGTACATGGCAGAGTTGCCGTCAATTGCACACTGGTTGTGACGTCATTATTGCACACGGTCTCGTTTAGTAACCAGGATGACTGAGGATGTATTGTTGGTATAACTACCATAAAATTTGGTATACTGTGAATACTGGAAGAGAGGGTATAATTAATGATGTCAGACTTATTATGATTCAAGTGTAAGGACGTTAAATGATTAAGAGAGTTAATAAGTCAGCAAATGTTGATTAATAACAAGACAGAAGACAAGTAAGTTTATCCACATCCAAGTTTTCTAGTATATCAACTGTACACGATTTACAACATTGTTTCGGTATTTCTTTAATATTACAAAGCAAGTGTGCACTGCTAATGGTTGGCACGTGTCTTGTAAATAATATATATATATTTTTTTATGATATCGCCGGGTGGGTAGAGGTAGACTGTTCCACGACGTATTCTTCCTTGTTTTAAATGACAGTATTATAGATAAACGCTACATATTCGTTGGTTTAACTGTGAAGGGTCTGAATAACAATACATGTTAGTTCCTACCAATCATGACAAAATCCCACTTATTCCTACAAAATAACGTGAACAATTAGTGTGGAATGACGTCCGCCTGCCCACATCCATGCTCGTCGTTCATTTGTTTTTCCACATTAGCAGACGATTTTCCACAAAACGGCAGCACTGGACTACAAGGCCTCCTCATCTCCCTCACACTAACATCCCCCTTGTCTCATCAGAATTACGTCTAGTAGCCTCATAGGTATTATTTCTTTGGGCCATGATACTTCCTGGCTGTCAGTGCGATATCCTTGTGTCTTAATGTAGTCACCTTAATGGCTAAAAACAGCAAATAGCCAACACTTACCTCAGGGGAATGATGCAGCAGCAACACACACACACCCTCGTCCTTCCACTGTCATACGGCCACAAAAGTAGCCAAGTAGCGACGCCTACCAAGACGAAAAACTTGTTCAGCTACTTTCACAACCACTAGATGGTACCCAGGCCCTCTCATAGTAGGGGCAACTCTAGTATTCTATTCCAGGTACTGCTTGGCGATAGCATTCAGCTGAGAGTGCGTCATATTACAATGAGAGGGTTAATGCTGTCTCTATTAACTCTCATGATCATACAGCTCTCTTTACCAGCCCTACCCAAAAATAACGTGTGTGTGTGTGTGTGTGTGTGTGTGTGTGTGTGTGTGTGTGTGTGTGTGTGTGTGTGTGTGTGTGTGTGTGTGTGTGTGTGTGTGTGTGTGTGTGTGTGTGTGTGTGTGTGTGTGTGTGTGTGTGTGTGTGTTGTGTGAGTGTGGTGCGAGGTGCCTGTGTGTTACCATGGCAACCTCCCGACACCATCACAGTTACATACACACATTTCCTCACCCGCAAGTTCCACTAGAGAGTACTATGTGTGTGTGTGTGTGTGTGCGTGTGTGTGCGTGTGTGTGTGTGTGTGTGTATGTGTGTGTGTGTGTGTGTGTGTGTATGTGTGTGTGTGTGTGTGTGTGTGTGGTGGATGGGAGGTATATCGTTTGATGTGGTTGCAGTGTGTGTGTGTGTGTGTGTGTGTGTGTGTGTGTGTGTGTGTGTGTGTGTGTGTGTGTGTGTGTGTGTGTGTGTGTGTCGATGTGGTGTGTGTTGGGTGGTAGGGAGATGAGGGGTGTATGGTTTGATGTGGTTGCAGTGTGTGTTGGGGGAGGGAGGGTGGGTGGATGTGTTGTATGTGTGGGGTGGTGTGGAGATGGGGGGTGTATGGTGTGTGTGTGTGTGTGTGTGTGTGTGTGTGTGTGTGTGTGTGTGTGTGTGTGTGTGTGTGTGTGTGTGTGTGTGTGTGTGTGTGTGTGTGTGTGTGTGTGTGTGTGTGTGTGTGTGTGTGTGTGTGTGTGTGTGTGTGTGTGTGTGTGTGTGTGTGTGTGTGTGTGTGTGTGTGTGTGTGTGTGTGTGTTTCACCCAAGATGAATTTTACTGCAAGAGAAGCTCATTTAAACTGAGGGTAAATGCTTGTGGTTATAATTACACTCTTCCCCCTTGGTATATCTGTCCCATTGTCTGTCACTGTCGTATGGCAAGCTTTATGTTTTTATCTGAAAGTTTTTCTCCCAAGGTAGGTAGAAAGCGCAACACGTCTTCTGGTAGATTCACAGACTCTTACCATCAGCTCTGTGTTGTAAGTTGGGTTAGTTTTTGCAGTATGGATAAGAACAGGAAAGTACAGATGCTTCCAATGACTCTTACTCGTCCTACAAAAAGATAGCTTACCTGCGACAGTTAAATGTTTGCAGGGAAGGAAGGTATGTTCTGGAGCTGAAAGAGTGAATATTCAAAGGCTGTGATGAGCATGCTATTGTTCTTTCACCTTAAGCTGACCCAGATTTTCTTCCCTTTACAGCTTCGTTCAGGCAGCTCAGTAACGGAAAAACTGCTATGGCTCTACATCCTTTTAAACAGCACCTCTTCGTGACTAGCATTCCTCTGTACTCTCAATCTCCACTTACAACACAGCAATCACGATAGAGAGAAGTTTCAGACCAGGTCAGTGAAATATACTAAGCTGTGTGGCTATCCGTTGACATTATCCCTCTGCTGTTTGACTTTCTGATGTGTGGGTAACAGCCAAGAAACGTAGATCAGCGTATAATATAAATAATGTTAAGTTCCTTGCAGTTATAAAGAGAAAGAAATAATATCAAAAATACCTAGGATGTGCAGTTCTTCGATTATACTGCTATCACTGTGGCGACGTCAAAAGTGATCACAAAAAATATCAGTAACAATGTCATAAAAAAAAAAAAGAGAACACTTGAATGGTGAGGAAATGTATGGGTGACATATTACACGGCACGGATGATTGGTTCTATAAATTTAATATTCTTTCCTTTCTGTTTCGTGATTCTGCACACCCCACTCAAGGTAATGGCAAACAGTGAATTAGAGTTGATTGTGGTGGTGGTGATTGTGATGATGATGATGATGATGATGATGATGATGATGATTACGAAGTCCGTTTATATTTGTCTGCTTTATTGCCAAACTGGTCAACTCTGTCCTCTAAATGCATACTCTTTATCTCTCTTTATCTTTTGTCATAATAGTTTCCCAGAATAATGATAACTGACCACTTTTCCTTGGATACTTATTTCTAAGTTATTTTAAGCACTGATTACACAGATAAGAGCAATATTTACAAATCAGTTTTTTTTTTTTTTAATTACAGGATAACGGTTATGTAGAGCCATGCAGTGTAGTTCCTGCTTCTACTTTTCTTGCTCTGTTATTAGCTATATTTTTTCGTCTCTCTCTCTCTGTCTCTGTCTGTCTGTCTGTCTCTCTTACCTTCCTTACATCTCTCACTCTACTACCTGTTCCGTCGACATATATGTCATTGATAATTTACTCTTATAACTTCACTAACCTCTTCTAGGAATGGTAGCAAGCGAACGGGTTTGAAAGAAGTTCGGGATAAAGATGAAAGATCGTGTGGGTAGGATCTCATTCACGCCAGTCTTTTCCTACGACAACTGAAGTAAGGACCTGGATATGTAAATGGACCGTTGCATGTCGTTGTCTAGGAGGATGCTTTGGGGTCTTTTCCTTGCCTGTCATAGTACGGTTTTATTACCCAAACTGAAAATGCGAAGGAATAGGCTGTCCTGAGGAGAAGAAATAGGTGAAAGATGAATGATTATAATTTTTGAAGCACCTGGAGAAGCTTGAACGTACCCTGCTGCTTCTCTGTATCGTATCTGACAGCATTTTATAATGTGGGATGCATGGTAATTGAATCCAGTAATCATTATCATGACGGTAAAAATTAGACACTTGCTTAAATCTCCTTCCACTCAATTTCAGTGACAGGACCAAAACTGCTTAGGTAATCTGGAACACCGGATACTTAAGGCTGCCTTTTTTTTTTAATTAATCTAACATAACCTTTGCAAACCACCTTAAACAAGCTAATTTCACTTACTGACTAATCTAACCTAGCTAGCCTAATCGAGGGGAGTGACTATCCGAAAACTACTATAACACCAATTACTAAATTTGACAGCCTGGTGGTTTAGTGGGTAATTATTGTGCTTCAATCGGATTGAGCCGGTGAAGGTTTATATCCAAGGGGTGGTTGGGGTTTATTGCTCACGTAATGCCACTCAGGGATGAGTGAGGTTGGTCACTCATCTTAAATGTCAGCACCAACTGCCTAGCCCCGGGCTCCTATGCTCCTCATGGGGCAACGTAGGATTGGATGATGGATGGATGGATGGATGGACAGCCTCTCTCTCTTCCCCTCCCATCACACACACACACACACACACACATACAAAAAAAAAGGTTAATCGAGATGGTAGTAGTAGTAGTAGCAGTAGTAGTAGTAGTAATAGCAGTAGTAGTGGTAGCAGTAGTAGTAGTAGCAGTAGTAGTAGTAGTAATAGCAGTAGTAGTAGTAGTAGTAGTAGTAGTAGTAGTAGCAGTAGTAGTATTAGTAGCAGTAGTAGTTGTAGTAATAGCAGCAGTAGTAGTAGTAGTAGTAGTAGTAGTAGCAGCAGCAGCAGCAGCAGTAGTAGTAGTAGCAGTAGTAGTAGTAGTAGTAGTAGTAGCAGTAGTAGTAGTAGTAGCAGTAGTAGTAGTAGTAGCAGTAGTAGTAGTAGTAGTAGCAGTAGTAGTAGTAGTAGTAGTAGTAATAGCAGTAGTAGCGGCAGCAACCCAGATTCATCTGATTCGTCAACAGGATGAACTGCACGCTGAAGTTGTTATTCCCTGACAGTTCAACATCCTCTTTGCTAAGGATAGGGAGGGAACTGAGAGAAGTTTGTATAACCAGGTAGGAGAACCATCCTTCGTTATCAGTACCACCACATGAAGGCGTCCCTCCTCAATACCCAAGTCAGAGTTATATGCTAAGTGGCACTGTAAGCTTCGTGGCACCATTTACTAAGCGATTTGTTCTGCACCTTAAACCTGGGTATTCTTTTGTATGTCGCTGATGCAAAGTATGTCGCTATTAAAATGAAGTCAACAGAGCAGAAGCGACTGTCCAGGTGTAATATTGTCACCCTCATAAACAACCTGCCTCAGGCATTTTTTCTACTTTTCGGGAAATCGAAAAAAGGCTGTCTCATTGTCTTAATTTTCAATGACTTAGGCAGTTTCTTTATGAGGGTGACGATATGCAAAACAAATGGCTTAGGAAGAAATGCTACGAAGCCTTCTGTGCGACTAAGAGAGGACCTCAGTGAAAGTGTAAAAAAGAAAAAAATAAAGACCCCGTGCCTGTGTGCCTGTGACGTGATGTGGAGTCCGTATGTCTGGTGGGCTACAGAGGGGGACGCCAAGTGACACCCTGGTATTATTAAATCGGTTGCTGGGGGAGTGGTGTGGGTCGGGAGGTGGGGTGATGCAGGGACTGAGGTGGAGTAGGGTAATGTAAGGTGTGGGATGAAGAAGGGAGGATGACAGAGGGGAGACGAGAGATGAGGGAGACGGAGGGAGTGGAGTTGCGGGTGGGTACATGGGTGATGTAGGTGGTGGGTGAATGCGTGTAGATGATAAAGAGGGTAGTGAGGAGAGGGGGTGGGGAGATGTAGGGGGTAAGGTTAAGGGTGTGTCTGGGTGATGGAGGGGGTAGAGACTAAGGGAGAAGAAAGGAGTTGGGTGAGAGGGAAATGTGGGTGATGTTGGGGGCGAGGTGATGGAGTGAGGGTGATGGAGGGGATTGGGAGGAGGGGTGGAGGTGAAAGAGGAGACTAAATGAAGGAGGTGACGTAGAGATAAATAGGCGTGAAAGAAAAGATGAGCAGTAGTGGGAGCAGAAGGACAATGTGATGGATAGGGCGGGGAGAAGGGATGAGGGTGACAGTGTGGACAGAGAGATAAGGGTTAGAGGATGAATGAGGATATTGGGTGAGGCAGGAGACAGAGCGAAAAGTGAGAGCCAGGGAGAGGATAAGAACGGATGGAGTGAGGCAAGAAACGGGAAAGATGGTATGAGGGACGAAATAGAGAAATGGGGTGAGGGTGACGGAGAAGATGAAGGTGATGGATGAGATGAAGCGGATGACAGAAAGATCGAGTGAGGGAAGGAATGGGAAAAGGGTGGGGTGAAGGGGTGAGGGTGAAGGAGAGGGTCGAGAGTAGATGTGAGGGTGAGGGAGGAGATGGAGTGAAAGATGAAGCTGAGTGAAAAGATTTGAAGCACTGAGATGAAGATGGAGCCTGAAAGATTGTGTGAGAGATGGGGTGGTGAGAAAGTGTGGATGTAAGGGTGACGAAAGCGAGCGAAATAGTGAATGGGAAGGAAGGTGGAGTAGTAAAATAAAGGGGAGGGGGCGCTATGAGAAACTGAGAGCAAAGAGTGAAAAGAGAATGAGGGGAAAGGATGGAGAGATTAAGCAGGAATGAGAAAAAAGAGTGGAAGGGGAGGCGAGGGTGAGATGAAGTGTAGGATTAGTTAAAGATGTGTGTACGAGGAAATTATAGACATGAGAGATGGGAATTTAGGTCCGTATATAAGTGGCTTTTGATATTTCGTGACACCTCTTCTTTAGACATTCATTTTGCGCATTAAACCTCGATATCTCCTTGTATGTTATTGATTCCAGGTATGTCGACACTGAAAGTACATAAGCAGTATAGAAGAGATTGCTAAAGTGTGACATGCAAAATAAATCGCTAAAGAATATGTGTTACGAAGCAGTCTATGTTACTTAGAATACTGGTCTACGAAAAGAGACTTGGTTTATGGGAAAGGGGATAGAATGGAGGCAAATTGCAGTACTAAAGGAAAGAAACGACGACGGAGAAGAAGGGTAAGGAGGAGAGAGAGGGAAGTGTATGAAAAATGAAGAAAGCCGAGAACGAGAAAAACAAAATAAGAGAGGTAAGTGAAAGTCAAGAGAAGAGTAGGAGATGCGAAGAGTCAACAGAAAGCGAAAAGAAAAACAGAAGGGGCAAGTGATATTTAAGGGACTGATAGGAAACACAAGGACTAAACAGGGAAGGAGAAAAAAGACAAAAGTATATGGTGAGTTGATGAGGCTAACGACAGAGAAGAAACTGAAGGATTACATTATGTGAAAGTGAATTAAATGAGAACCTGAATTAAAAGGAAATGAGGAAAAAATAAGAATACGGTTGTGATGCAAGAAAAGGGAGTTTTTTTTTTTTTTTAATGCGAGGAAGAAGGAACCAAAGGCCATGAGCCCGCAGTAACAGTTCCCTCCAAGAGAAAAACAAAATACAATATAAAGCCAAATTCAAGATCCGATCATTTTGAGATGCCTGGACACACTGCGTTTGAAAGACTGGAGATCATAGGCAGCAGGAAATACAGACAGAGGGAGACAGTTCCAGAGTTGACCTGTTGCATAAATGAAAGACTGGGAGTAACGGTTAATTCTTGCATTAGAGAGTTGGACAGAAAAAGGATGAGAGTCTGCTGCCAGACGGGTGCTACGCGCCCGTCGTAGAGGTGGAGGAATGCAAGCAGACAGTTCAGAGGAGCAGTGACCATTAAGGTAGCGATAGAAAAGAGATAAAGATGCAACAGTGCGGCGAAGAGACAGAGGTTGAAGGGAGTCAGTAAGAGGAGGAGAGTTAATGAGACGAAAAGCCTTTGACTCCACCCTATTGAGAAGAGCTGTATGAGGGGAGCCTCCCCACACATGAGAGTTGTACTCCACACAGGGGCGGATAAAACCCCTGTATAGAGTCAACAATTGCACAGGGGTAAAGAAAGAGCGGAGTCGGCTTAGCACACCCAATCTCTTGGAAGCAGATTTTACAAGAGATGTAATATGATCTTTCCAAGATAAGTCCCGAGTAAATGAAACCCCAAGCATGTTCAAGGATGATGTAGGATTAAGCTGAATATTATTAAACATTAGTGGGTATACCTGTGGAAGATTTTGTCGGGTTGAAAGGTGTAAGAACTGAGTCTTAGATGCATTAAAGACAACCATATTATTTTTACCCCAGTCAGAGATACGAGCCAAGTCAGACATTAGGTGTGCCATAGCCTCATCCCTTGTTTGTTGAAGTAACTGTTGAGATGGGCGTTGCGGGAACCGAATGGAAAGGTGAAGGGTGGAGTCATCAGCGTATGAGTGGATAGGGTTAGATGTACAGCTTAGAAGATCATTGATGAATAAAAGGAAGAGAGTTGGTGATAGGACAGAGCCCTGAGGAACACCACTGTTGATAGATCTAGGAGAAGAACGATGGCCGTCTATAACAGCGGCTATAGAACGACCAGAAAGGAAGCTAGCGATGAAGGCACAGATAGAAGGATAGAAACCGTAGGAGGGCAGTTTGGAAATTAAAGATTTATGCCAGACTCGATCGAAAGCCTTTGAGATGTCAAGTGCAATGGCAAAGCTTTCGCCAAAGTCCCGAAAGGAGGATGACCAGGAGTCTGAAAGGTAGGTGAGAAGATCGCCAGTGGAGCGTCCCTGACGGAACCCATACTGACGATTGGAAAGAAGGTTGTGATAGGAAAGATGCCTTAAAATTTTTCTATTAAGAATTGACTCGAAAACTTTTGAAATACAGAACGTTAAAGCAATTGGACGATAGTTGGAGGGTTGGGAGTGGTCACCCTTCTTTGGGACTGGCTGAATGAGAGCAAACTTCCAGCAAGAAGGAAAGGTACAAGTTGACAGACAAAGACGAAAGAGTTTGCCTAGGCAGGGTGTAAGCACAGAAGCACAGTTCTTGAGAACAACAGGAGGGACCCCATCAGGCCCATATGCCTTGTTAGTACTGAGGCCAGTGATGGCAGAAAATACATCAACTGAAGAAATTTTAATGTCAGCCATGAGGAAGTCAGAGGGGGGAAGTGATGGAGGAACAGCACCGGAATCGTCTAAGGTAGAATTGGAGGAGAAAGTCTGTGCGAAGAGATCTGCTTTATCAGTAGAAGAAATAGCTACAGAACCATCAGAGTAGAAAAGAGGAGGGAAGGATGATGAGGTAAAGTTGTTAGAAAGATTTTTGGCAAGATGCCAGAAGGAGCGGGAAGAATTCGAGTTGGAGAGTTGACAGCATTTAGTATGGATGAAATTATTTTTAGTAGAGCGAAGAACAGACTTAGCACGATTCCGGGCAGAAACGTAAAGATGATGTGATTCAGGGGTGGGTTGGCTCCGGCACCTTTTGTAGGCCCTCTCCTTGTTGCGGACAGCATTAGAACAAGCGTGATTAAATCAAGGCTTTCTTGCATTAGTCAAAGGATATGAGAAAGGAATGTATGCTTCCATGCCCGAGAGAATAACCTCCGTAATGCGCAAGGCACACTCAGATGGCTCACGGCCATGGAAGCAATAATCATTCCAGGGAAAATCAAAGAAGTACTGCCTGAGGGCCTCTCAGTCTGCGGCTCCAAAATGCCACAGACGACGTTTCCCTGGAGGGTCCACAGGCCGTACCGGAGTGATAGGACAGGTTAAGGTAATAAGGTTGTGATCGGAGGAGCCCAACGGAGAGAAAAGATTAACAGAGTAAGCAGAAGGATTAGTTGTGAGGAAGAGGTCAAGTATGTTGGAGCTCTCTCCAAGGCGGTCAGGGATATGGGTAGGGTGCTGTACAAGCTGCTCTAGGTCATTAAGGATAGAAAAGATGTAGGCTTGTTCACCAGGTGGATCAGTGAAAGGAGAGGAGAGCCAAAGGTGGTGGTGAACATTGAAATCTCCAAGAATGGAGATTTCAGAGAAAGGAGAAATGGATAGAATGTGTTCCATCGTAGAAGTAAGATAGTCGAAGAATTTTTGATAGTCAGTAGAATTAGGGGATAAGTAAACAGCACAGATAAATTTAGTCAGAGAATGACAGGAAAGCCGAAGCCAGAGTGTGGAGAATTCAGAAGAATCAAGTTCAGGAACACGAGAGCAAGATAAGTCATTGCGTATATATACACAACAGCCACCTTTGGCTTTGAAATGAGTATAGAGAGAGTAGGAGGATACAGAAAAGGGTTTGCTGCCAGTTGCCTCAGACAGCTGAGTCTCCGTTAGAAAAAGGTGAGGTTTAGAGGAGGAGAGGTGGTGCTCAACAGAGCGAAAGTTAGAGGAAAGGCCGCGAATGTTGCAGAAATGAAGAAGAAGAGAGTCAGACAGTGGTTCCAGGCATCTTGAGTCGTCACCGGGAGAGGGGCAGATGGTGGGGGCATTTATGGTCCCCCCCCCTGGGGACTCCGAGGCTTGGTAAAACGACGCCATTTTGGGTAAATTTTGAATAGGAAGTGTAGTGTGTACTGTGCATGTAGTTTGGTGAAGATAGAGAAATTTGTACTGGAGAGCATGCTGGCCTACTCTCTGTGTAACTGAGACACTGAAAAAGTTCAGCAAAGGTGGATGGTCAGGAACTAGTCCTGAGGGCTGATGAAACGGGAGCTCCAGCACTCCCTATCATCAGCTTTCCATCCACCTCGGGAGTACTGCCCTGCTCGACTGGTGCTACAGTCTACTCCTACCAGTTGATTTCACAAGTCCGTGGTACAGCGGGTGGTACATGATGGGGGGATATAAGAAGAACAGTTGTAAGTTTCTGTATGGTACAGTACATGTAGGAGAATGGCATGATATAACTTCTTAAAATGGTTAGACTATGGTGTTAGCTAAGCAGTCTCTCTGTGTCCACAAAGGGTGATAGTCCAAACATCAAGAATTTCTGAATCTGATTATACTCGTACATGAGACAAAGCGCACACACACACACACACACACACACACACACACACACACACACACACACACACACACGCTGGTGCAGCGGTAACGTTCTCGCTTGCCAACTGGTGGACGGGAGTTCGCGCCTCGCTCAGGTTGCGAAAAAGTTTCACTGACGAAGTGGGTGGTTACTGTCCCCCTTGAGCAAGGGGACGGGTGTGTGAGTGTGTGAAGGTCACAGCCTTGCCCTTAGATCGGACCATATGAGCTTTCAGCTCCCTTCCGGGAGGGTAAAAGCTGACGATCACGACCATCAAGTGATCCTGACCGACCCTGTGAATTACACACACACACACACACACACACACACACACGGCAACAGAAAGAGAAGTACATGAGCCATCCTTTGGGGTCTTTATCAAGCTGCAAATTACAGTGACCACCTGATCGTCGCGTCTGGAGTCGAGTGCAGCTGAGTTTGGCTCTTCGTGTCTGGGTGACCTTCTTGATAAGTTCATTCTTTATGCAACCAGATGATTTAATTTCATCCAAGTGACATTTTAGATACTTTGTTCTTGCTTCTGCTATACAAATTTTACTTTAACTTGGCATAAAATTGTCTTCTTTGCACCTAGAATGCTTAGTTATAACAATATATTAACACAGGAATATGGTGCTAGTCAGGAAGAAGTGCCATGGAAAGAATGTAGACCCATAACATTGTCTTTTTCTGCCAATGAGATACGTGAAAAAGCTGAGAAAGGATGAAAATCTGGCTCAAGTTAAGATGAAAGGACTATAGACGATTTAATTCAACTTGAGAAAGGCCACTCGCATTGAAGGGGTTTATCAATGCTTATTCTAACCCTTCCAGTTGGGAAAATCTGTCTTAGGCTGAAGAAAATCGTTAGGAAAGGGCAAGCATGAAATGAGAGACACCCCTGGCCTCAAAGGCTTGCTCTACCATATTTTTTTCCTGATGCGATACATTTTAGGACTTCTAACTATAATAATTTTGTTTTCACCTGACGGGACCGGACTGGATGGGACCACTCTCACGACATGAATACTAAGTCGTAGTTCTGTAAGTTCGATGCAACTTAGCTATGGGGTAGGAATGAGTCTCCTTGGTTGCTGGTCAGATCGACTTTCCAATCTGACTAAAACTCTTGGCTATCAGCTGGGCTGAGAGGGGGATGGGTAATCATTGTCAGGTTAGAGAGAGAGAGAGAGAGAGAGATGAGACGCTATAATGGCTCCATGACATGCACTTTGGATTACCTTAACCCTTCAGAGACGTATTTTGTATTTTATCACTGCTAACCTAAGATGATTTTATGCAACTTAGCAGAGACTTTTTGATCTGATAAAGTATGAAATAGCCTATTCAATAGGAGTAGCCTTTCCTAAGCTGCATCAAACCGTGCATATGGATCCAAAAAAAAGAATGTCACCTGATTCAACTTTTCTTGGTATAAGAGAAATCCGGAGGAGCAATGCGAAATATAATTACTAAATAAATAAATACGTAAATAAAACTAATATCAATAAACGCTTTGTCACTCTGGCTCAGAATTAATTACCGGTATTTTATATTTCATTCCAGCCAACACCATACGACTGGATGCAGTTCAGGTAACATACAACAGCTATGGCACTGAAACCACTGACGATGATATATTTAACCACTTGATTACAATGACATACTTTTTTTTGTATCAGTCTAGTCACCACCAGATCATTTCTTTTAATTTTAGAAAGAACTCCTTTCAGTGAGGATATTAATGAAGGCTGTATCTAACCTCTGCTAATTTAAAAGTAAAAAATCTCTATCAGTCAAGAGGTTAATGAAAGCTGCATTTATCCTCTCTAGTTTGGAAATGACCTCTGTTGGTGAAAAGGTTAATGAAGGCTGCACGTAACATCTCTTAACTTAAAAAAAAAAATCAAGACAAGAGGTTAATGAAGGCTGTGTTTATCCTCTCTAGTATGAAAAGATCTATATCGGTGAAGAAGTTAATGAAAGCTGTATCTAATTCTATCAGTCAAGAGGTTAATGAGGGCTACGTTTATCCTCTCCAGTTTGAAAAGTCCCTAGTTGGCAAATTAAATTGTAATAGCAACATCAACAACAACTACACTATCTGCATTTAGAGTAATAAAGACAATCACAACAACAATAACAATACCAAAGACAGAACTAACAAAAGCAGCCTATGTTCGTATGTACCTTGTGTGTGCGAAGCTGCAAAACTGTGCACGAAATAACAAAAGACTCTCTCTGTTCCAACCCATACTAGCGTCAAGATTATCTCAGGCAGACAACAATCCACCTAGAGTACCGTGGAGTGACATTCTCAAGCTTACTGCAGCTCATTCTTCTCTCTCTTCAACGATTAGAGCTTAGCCGAATGCGACAAGAGTTTTAAGCTGGTGGGGAGGCTTTGTGAGCTATCTGCACTTTATATCACATTAATATCTTTACTTTTAGAGTTTTTGTAATGATCTGGCAGTTTTAAACAGTTTGAGAGAGAGAGAGAGAGAGAGAGAGAGAGAGAGAGAGAGAGAGAGAGAGAGAGAGAGAGAGAGAGAGAGAGAGAGAGAATAATGACTACCTATTAGGACACCTTGCTTAGTACCAACCTCTACCCGAGATGATGATGGCGAGAGAGGCCTTGTCATCTCATATGCTTTGTTTGTCTCTCGTAGTGTAGCTAGGTCTCGATGAATGAAGAGAAAGTGGGGGGTCAAGGCGGAACCAAGCCCTACTTTTTTTTTGGGGGGGGGGAGGGCGCCAAGGTGGGTCAAGTCTTAACTGGGGGAAAGGGTAAGGTGGTGCCAAGTCTTACTTTTAGGGGGGACAATGTTACACACTGTCCACATATTAAAGAATCCCAAATCTCACATGTGGGGGACCAGTGAGAGGCGAAGGACATGACTGGATGCACTGACACTGAAGGGGTCCAGTGTAGCCTATCTTGACCGAGGGTACACCATAGTCTTGTCACCTTTACTTGGCCTAGAGTCTAGTCCTAGTGTAGTTTATTTCACACAGCTCCGTAGCAGAAAAAAGATATTGCTGCGGCTCTGCATACTTCCCACAGCACGTCTATATGACTAGATGGGAAAGATATCAATTTTAGGCCAAGTTCGAGTGAAAAGGATATAACACACTCACTGTTGGTATATTCTCCTTTGTGGCTCCGAAGTGGCGTCATATACACTCATACACTCACATGATATAATCTCATATATATTCATACACTAAAATGCACCCTCATGTACACCCAAACTCTCATATACAGACAATAAATTTACACTCAGATACACTCACATACATTGATACACCCTCACAAGCACTCCAGCACCCTAATATATACACATATACACCCTCAAACACACTCCAGCACTCACATAGAAACCCTTACACAAACTCCAGCACCCTAATATTTTCATACACAATTATACACACTCACACACACACATACACTCTCATATACACCTTCATATACACATATTCACCCTCAAACACACTCCAGCACTCTCATACACCTTCATACACACTCATACAGCATGCCGACCACAAGTAGTCGGGATGTGGAATTTACATAGCAAACAACAGGGTACTGGCATGTCATTGGGCCTCATTTCAGTTTACATACATAAGGCCAGACACTAAATACAGGGAAAAAGCACACACATACACACACGCATGTACATACGCAAACACACACAAACGCAGGTACACACATACATACATACACAGTGCTATACACACAGTCACCCGTACCACACAAGCACCATAAACTCACACACACACACACACACACACACACACACACACACACACACACACACAAACAAAACCACGCCCTCTCGTGCAAGGTGTACAGCAACGTCTCTTCAAGCTTATTCTTACTTCAGACGACTTTATTCAACTTGGGCAAGATATCTCCTAATGAAACTTGGGCAGGATATCTGGTACACAAGGCCGTATCTACTGCCATCTTTCTAGTTCTAGTATTTTCCACGAAGCTCTTATACAATCGTCCAGAGAGAGCTAAATAAACAAAAAACATATGCTATACTGAGGAAGAGGCAATCGTAACTATAAAGGGTGCTATTCTTAAGCAGTCCACCCTCAGTCACACGAGAAGCCAAACGTAAAAACAAAGTTTCAGTCACACAAGGCACACACAAAATATATAAAATAGACGAAACACGAAGCGAGCACACACACACACAAACACACACACACACACACACACACACACACACACACACACAAAACCACCCCCACCTCCTGTGATGTTTGACTTTGGCAGGACCGAACAACAAAAGACCACAATGCATGAACCAATTTATATAGGCCTAGTCTCAACTAACCTATCCATATTTGCTCGAACTGAACCCTGCCTAACCTCGAATGACCTAATCCAACCCAAATTAACCCAACCTAATCTAACTTAACCTCACCTAACCCAGTCTAATTGTATTTAACCTCACAATCTCATGTAACCTCCCCACACCTAACCTAACCAATTCTAACGCAGCCTAACCGCATCTAACCCTACCTAATCCTACCCAGTCTCACTTAACCATACCATACCCGACCTAACCCAACTCAGTCAAGCCTAAAATGACCTAATCCAACCGAACCTAACCCAGCCTAACCCAACCAAATAAAACCTAACCCAAAACCTATCAAAACCGACGTATTCTAAAGCAATCTAACCTAATCCGTCTATATCTAGTCGAACTGAAGCCAACCCAACCAAAAATTACCTAATCAGACCAAACCCTGCCCAAAGTGACCTAACCTAACTTTCGATCGGCTATATGTTCGCTAAGAAATTTTGCTGCCTGAAAGTCTACGGATGTCACATTCCAAGTTTCGCCTGTTCTGTGTACTCGTACAGTATAAGTATTGTGTGTGTGTGTGCCGGTGGTTAGGTGGTGTAGGTGGGATGCTGGTGGTGGGTTGGTGGTGGTGGGATGCTGGGGGTGGGATGCTGGGGGTGGGTTGGTGGTGGTGGAATGCTGGGGGTGGGATGCTGTTTTTTTTTTTATGCGACCGACTCTGGACATACGCTTCACAGCCTGCTTTCAAGGCCCAGTAGTCCTCCTATGTACCGCACACCTCTACATGTCACCACTTCGCCGATAACACCCACCTTCCATACTGAATACATGCTAGGGCTGTCTCATACAGGACTGATTTATTGGTATTAGCGGGGGTATTTTTACGACATGTCGGCGGGTCTTCTGGTAGAACAGTAAAGTCTGATTTTATGAAATTCAAATCCTTAAACTGTGGTGGGATGCTGGTTGTGGGATGCTGGTGGTGGGATGCTGGAGGGTTTGATAATGTTTGTGTGGTGACTGCTTTATGTGTCTAGTTACCTCAGCCAGTGAAGTTGAAGGAAGTTATGTATTCACCCGTGTCTGTGTCTGTCTATCAATCTATCCCTCAATCTGTCTGTCTTTCTATTTGTCTGTCTATATGTATGTCTGTCTGTCTTTCTATCTGTCTATCTATGGCCAAGATATATCAAAAACTTGCTATCGGCTTTCAATGGAATCTTGTAGGTAGGTAGGCACTGGGTCAAGAGAGAGACTAGTCGATTTTTCATTAGATTTTTTCACTATTACGCTTTTGGCTCAATAAAAAGGAAAGTGGAAATCTAGGAATATACTGCACCTTAATGTGAAAATCTGGACAAATTTCTCCATAACAAAATATAAATAAAATTAATCTTTTTCTTGACTTGAAAACATGAGTTAACTTCGCTTCAGTATTTTTTTTTCTGCCTCCAGGATCGTACTGTAAGCTGCTTTGGAAATTCTTTACATCTCTTCCTTAACGATTTAATCAGCACATTACACCACAACACCCTCTTTTATGAGAGAGATGTAGACTCTGCCGAAATGAAGCCGATTTTAATAGCTTACAAGAAAATGTTAAGACGTACTATGCAAAACTAAATAGCTAAGGAAGGGGCACTGAGAAGACTCCCGTGCTTCCTAAAATACTGCCCTGTTTCCAAAAGGCGTATGACACAGAAATTTGACTTAGCTTTTAACATCAGGGGGAGCTGGATGGATGGATGGATGGATGGATGGGGAATCGTGGATCTTTGACTGCTGACCAAGTTCTTGCAGTTCCGTCCGTCCGTCCACCTACCGACAAAAATCATCATCAGTATCTTCATTATCATTATTATAATTGTCATTATTATTATTATTACCATTACTATCATTATCATAACTACAATCATCATCATCATCATCATCTTCGTTAAAATTGTTATCATGACTGTAATCATCATCATCATCATCATCACCACCGTTATCCCAACTCTGTTACCTCGTACTGAAGTTAAATCATCATTATCATCAGCATCAACATCATTTTTAGCATCATCAATATCATCTTTATCATCATTAATATCATCATCATCATCATCATCATCAGGCTCTGACATTACCACTGGAGGATTAGGACCCCTCTCATCTTTCTCCACTCTGATATATTGGTTGTTAGCCTCTTCCCATATCGGTGGATCTGCGAGTTTCATCTATCTTGTTCCCTGTGTACCTCTTCCTCTCACTCCATCTCTGGCCTGCCATTCAGTTACGCTGCCTGTCCATCTGTTGCCCGCTCTGTGGAAGATGTGACCAGAGGAGTGTGTGTGAAGGTACCTGGAAACAAGCTCAGAATTAACAGATGCCGGAGCTTCAAACCCCTTTGTTTAATCCCCTTGGTTTGGTGTGGTGTGGTGTGGTGTGGTATGGTGTGGTGAGAGGGTTTTGTGGTGTAGTGTGGTATAGAGGGAGGTTGTGTGGTGTAGTGTGGTATGGAGGGGATTGTGTCGTGTGGTTTGTGTAGGGTTGTGTGGTGTGGTGTGTGGAGGGTTGTGTGGTGTGGTGTGTGGAGGGTTGTGTGGTGTGGTGTAGTTTGGTGTGGGAGGGTGGTTATAAGTGGTGTGGTGTGGTGTCGGAGGGTGGTTTTATGTGATGTGGTGTGGTGTGGGAGGAGGAATTTTTGTGGTGTGGTGTGGTGTGGGAGGGTAGTTCTGTGTTGTGTGGGAATGTGATTTCGTGTCATGTACTAAGAGAGACTGGTATGGTGTGGTGTGATATGGTGTGGGGGGGTAGTATGGTGTGGGTGAGTGACTGAATGTGATTTAGTGTGTGGGGCTGGTAGAACGTAACTTGGCTTCACTATAATCTCTAAAAGCCTATATGAGTACAACACCTGTCATCTGAAAATGGTTAGTGAGAAGCAGACGGTCAGGGCCGGTCCTAGAGCTACTGTGATAAAATGTAGAAAATCATGTGTTGTATCCTTAAAATAAAAAAGAATATGTGAGGTTAATTCTTACCTTTAAATAAAGACCAAAATATATGTATTACTTCACTCATATTCATCCACTTCCTAACGATACATAAAGAGACGGTGATCAGTGACTTATGGAACCCTGTACTGTGATTTATGGGATGTAATAAGCTTTTCAGAATATTGCGTAAGTGTCTCGTAATTGTATAGGTAAAAGGTCCTATATTCTTGGCCTAATATTTACACTTGAAATAAAACTATGAATGTGTGGAAATAATTCTGCCATTTGAATAACTATGGTATCATCAACCAAGATATACATACACGAACAGAAGCAAGCACACACACACACACACACACACACACACACACACACACACACACACACATGCCCAGTCACCAAAACACGAAGTTAAACAGAAAGGAAAGGGAGAGGTGACTCAGCCAATGACTTGAAGATCGTCGTCATCATCATCGTCGTCGTCGTCATCGTCGTCGTCGTCTTCGTTGTCGTAATCATCACCATCATCATCTTCTTCGTCGTCATCATCATCATCATCATCATCATCATCGTCAGCAGCAGCAGCATGTCATCACCATCCCAACACTGTAAAAAATGTAGTACAGAAGTTATATCAATATCATCACCATTATCATCAAATACATCACTATCATATAACCATATTCTAGAGTTTGCATCATCATCATCATCAGCAGCAGCATCAACATCATCAGCAGCAACATCCGTCTTCATCATCATCATTATCATCATCATCATCATCAGCCTGTGACACACCACTGCAGGATAAGGACCCCTCTCACCTGTCTCCACTCCGATCCTTTGGTTGTTAACTCGTTCCGTCCCTGCTCGGTGGATCTGCGAGTATCATCTCTATCTTGTTCTCTGTGTGCCTCATCCTCTCACTCCATCTCTGGTCTGCCATTTAGTTACGCCAGCTGTCCATGTGTTACCTGTTCTGTGGAAGACGTGACCTAAAGACTGCGTGTGGACTGACCTGTAAACAGGAGGACAAATATACGTGTGTTGCAGCATCACTACTATACCCTGTTCACTGTAACTTGGCGTAAAATTGCAATCTCTTTCTTAAATTTTGCGTTGTGACAAGGGGTTAACATTAGAATGGTGCTAGTCACGAAGAAGTGGTATGGAAATGATATAGAGCTGTAAGTTTAATTCTTTCACTGAACTACCGGAAATAAGCTGCAAAAAAACTACTATCTCGGCCTTGGTAAAATGAAGGAACACCACCACAATATACGCGTACGTGTGTGTGTGTGTGTGTGTGTGTGTGTGTGTGTGTGTGTGTGTGTGTGTGTGTGTGTGTGTGTGTGTGCATGCGCTTCAGGACAAAATAACTTACATACAATATTTTTTTTCCATCACATTGTCCCTCTGAAATCTGAATCGCACTTATCAGTTTACATTCAGGTCCCAAACTGTACTGTTGGGTGGACAGGGACAAGGGGGCAGGCAAACCTAGTCCACCAGTCTGATCGGCACGAGAATCAACAGGACGACATTCACACTGCTATTTCACTGGTGCTGAGACACCAAGATTGAGGCAGTACAAGGCAGAGTTGCCGTGAATTGCACACTGGTTGTGACGTCATTATTGCACACGGTCTCGTTTAGTAACCAGGATGACAGAGGATGTATTGTCGGTATAAGTACCATAAAATTTGTTATACTGTGAATACTGGAAGAGAGGGTATAATTAATGATGTCAGACCTATTATGATTCAAGTGTAAGGACGTTAAATGATTAAGAGAGTTAATAAGTCAGCAAATGTTGATTAATAACAAGACAGGAGACAAGTAAGTTTATTCACATCCAAGTTTTCTAGTATATCAACTGTACACGATTTACAACATTGTTTCGGTATTTCTTTAATATTACAAAGCAAGTGTGGACTGCTCATGGTTGGCACGTGTCTTGTAAATAATATATACATATACTTTTTTATCATATCGCCGGGTGGGTAGAGGTAGACTGTTAAACGACGTATTCTTCCTTGTTTTAAATGACAGTATTAAAGACAAACGCTACATATTCGTTGGTTTAACTGTGAAGGGTCTGAATAACAATACATGTTAGTTCTTCCCAATCATGACAAAATCCCACTTATTCCTACAAAATAACGTGAACAATTAGTGTGGAATGACGTCCGCCTGCCCACATCCATGCTCGTCGTTCATTTGTTTTTCCACATTAGAAGACGATTTTCCACAAAACGGCAGCACTGGACTACAAGGCCTCCTCATCTCCCTCACACTAACATCCCCCTTGTCTCATCAGAATTACGTCTAGGTGCCTTATAGGTATTATTTCTTTGGGCCATGATACTTCCTAGTTGTCAGTGCGATATCCTTGTGTCCTAATGTAGTCACCTTAATGGCTAAAAACAGCAAATAGCCAACACTTACCTCAGCGGAATGCTGCAACAGCAACACACACACACCCTCGTCCTTCCACTGTCATACGGCCACTAGCAAAAGTAGCCAAGTAGCGACGCCTACCAAGACGAGAAACTTGTCCAGCTACTTTCACAACCACTAGACGGTACCCGGGCCCTCTCATGGTAGGGGCAACTCTAGTATTTTATTCCAGGTACTGCTGGGCGATAGCATTCAGCTGAGAGTGAGTCATAAGAGTGTTAATACTGTCTCTATTAACTCTCATGATCATACAGGTCTCTTTACCAGCCCTACCCAAAAATAAATTCTGTGTGTGTGTGTGTGTGTGTGTGTGTGTGTGTGTGTGTGTGTGTGTGTGTTGTGTGTGTGTGTGTGTGTGTGGTGCGAGGTGCCTGTGTGTTACCATGGCAACCTCCCGATACCATCACAGTTACATACACACATTTCCTCACCAGCAAGTTCCACTAGAAGGTACTATATGTGTGTGTGTGTGTGTGTGTGTGTGTGTGTGTGTGTGTGTGTGTGTGTGTGTATGTATGTGGGTGGGTGGATGGATGTGTTGTGTGTGGAGTGTGGGGGTTGGGGATGAATGGTTTGATGTGGATGCTGTGAATTCACCGGGTCAGTCATTATCACTTGATGGTCGTGATGGTCAGCTTTTTACCCTCCCGGAAGGGAGCTGAGAGCTCATATAGTCCGATCTAAGGGCAAGGCTGTGACCTTCACACACACACACCCATCCCCTTGCTCAAGGGGGACAGTAACCACCCACTTCATCAGTGAAACTTTTCGCAACCTGAGCGAGGCGCGAACTCCCGTCCACCAGTTGGCAAGCGAGAACGTTACCACTGCACCAGCGAGCGGTGTTTGTGTGTGTGTGTGTGTGTGTGTGTGTGTGTGTGTGTGTGTGTGTGTGTGTGTGTGTGTGTGTGTGTGTATGTGAGTGGGTGGGTGAATGTGTTGTGTGTGGAGGGTGGGGGGTGGGGGTGAATGGTTTGATGTGGTTGCTGTGTGTGTGTGTGTGTGTGTGTGTGTGTGTGTGTGTGTGTGTGTGTGTGTGTGTGTGTGTGTTTTGTGTGCTGGGAGTGGGGGGTGGGGTGTACAGATTGATGTGGTAGCAGTGTGTGTGTGTGTGTGTGTGTGTGTGTGTAGGTGAATGTGTTGTGTGTGGTGGGTGGGGGGTATATCGTTTGATGTGGTTGCAGTGTGTGTGTGTGTGTGTGTTTGGTATGTGTGGGGGGTGTATGGTTTGATGTGGTTGCATTGTGTGTGGGGGTGAGGGGGGGATATGTCGTATGAGTGGGGGTGTGGGAAGATGGGGGTGTATGGTTTGATGTGGTTGCAGTGTGTGTGTGTGTGTGTGTGTGTGTGTGTGTGTTCAAAGGGATATTAAGCAAAGCACTGAGATATCTATTAATGCTTGCCATAAAAGACTGAACCTGAGTCTGTTATCTCGCAGCCACATACGAAAAGACATAAAACAAGGCATATCCAACGACTTTCAGTACAGCAACGTCTCTTCAACCTTATTCTTACTTCAGACGACTTTATTCAACTTGGGCAAGATATCTGCTAATGAAACTTGGGCAGGATATCTGGTACACAAGGCGGTATCTACTGCCATCTTTCTAGTTCTAGTATTTTCCACGAAGCTCTTATACAATCGTCCAGAGAAAGCTAAATAAACTAAAAACATATGCTATTCTAAGGAAGAGGGAATCGTAACTATAAAGGACGCTATTCTTAAGCAGTCCACCCTCAGTCACATGAGAACCCAAACGTAAAAACGAAGTTTTAGTTACACAAGGCACACACAAAATATATAAAATAGACGAAACCGAAGCGAGCACACACACACACACACACACACACACACACACACACACACACACACACAAAATCACGTTCACCTCCTATGATGTTTGACATTGGAAGGACCGACCAACAAAAGACCGAGCCCAGTCTCAACTAACCTATCCATATTTGCTCAAACTGAACACTGCCTAACCTCGAATGACCTA
>NW_027643700.1:27500-77500 GCF_032717465.1 Coenobita brevimanus | reverse complement strand
AACCCCCCTAATTCTCAAAACTTATCTAATATCTCAGCCGGGATTGTCGGGATGATAAACATACATATTTTTAAATATTAATAAAAATCTTATAAATTTTTAATTTTTTTGGGGGCCCCCCTCAATTGGGGGCCCGGGGGGCAGTTTCAAACAGCCCCCCCCCCTCAGGTACGCCACTGGTGAAACCCATTCAGATTTTAAACACTGTAATGAGCTGACCCCGTTGTCTACGAGTTTCTACTAAAAAAGTCCCACAGCCCTCAGGCGAAACTGATACCTTAGTCTCCTGAACTCTTTTTAAGTCCATGTATGTCGACCAAAATTCCACAGTAACTGAGGAAGTGGCCGTATTAAGGAGATATAGACTGTGAGGACAATCTCTTTATTCCTAGAGAGAGAGAGAGAGAGAGAGAGAGAGAGACTTGGAATGACAAGAACAAGGAGAAATAATGATAAAAAAAAGTGGGTGAGAGGAGAAACAAGCTGAGAAGAGGAAAACACGCAGGTGAAAAAATGGAACAATGTTATAGAAGTGACGCAGGGACGGAAGCGCACACACACACACACACACACACACACACACACACACACACACACACACTTTCTTCTGCCCCTCCCCCTCCCTCTCTCTCTCTCTGGATCCTTTGTCTCATCCCCAGTTTCCTTTTCCCTCCTTCCCCTCTTTATAGCAATCTGCTCAGTCCCTACCTTCCTCCCTCTCTTTCCTTTCCTTCGTCTCTCTTCCCCTCTGTCACTCCCTCCTTACCTCACTCTTCTTTCTTCCTCCCTGTGTCATAACTTTGTCTTACTTTTTACATCCGTTACATGTGTTATCTTTTTTTTTTTCATTACTCTCTCCTTATTTCTTTACTTGTACTAAATCCATTTCCTTCACTGCTTTCTTTCCCCAGTAATAACTGCGCGCTCATTTTTCTCTCTTCTTTCTCCGTCTCTCCCTGTCACCCGAAATCTCTTCTTCCACTCCGCTCTTGCCACTGTCTTTCTCTCCCTTCCTTCCTCCCTGGCCCTTCCCTTGTCTTCCCTTCTTAACATCCCCTTCCTTTTTCTTGCCGTAAAAATTAACCTATTTTCTTCCCACCCTTAATCTCTACTTTCCGCAAATTTTTCTAATTTCTCTGTTTCTCTCCCTCCCTTTTTACATGAATGTCATTCGTTTTACTCAGCCTCAATGCTTTCGTCTTATCCTGCTTAGTTCTTTCCCTGCGTCCTTGCCAGAATAACACTTTTTTCCTACTCTCTGTTACACTGCCTTCTTTTCTAATTTTCCTCATTATCGTTCTCAGTATTCCGTTCCGTAGCTTTCTTTCCCACTTTCTTTTTTATTATCCCTGTTTCTGTGGTTGCTCCATGCCCATTTCCTCTCAGCTGTCTCCCCTTTTGTCTCTACTTCCCTGTCTCCCGGCCTTTCGATTCACATCTCCCTTTTCTCTTTCCCTTTCACACTGCCTGTATCTCATTTCACCTCTCACTGTCACTTCTCACTCTCTGTCTCTTTTCTTAACTCTCGTTGTTCTTTCCTTGCCTCTCCCCTTTTTATTTTCTTCGTAACTGCCCTTTCACATTCCAAATTTTTCCATTCGCTCCCCCTCTGCGCCTGTCGCTCCCTGTCTTTTAACTCTCTCTCTCTCTCTCTCTCTCTCTCTGTATGTGTGTGTGTGTGTGTGTGTGTGTGTGTGTGTGTGTGTGTGTGTGTGTGTAGTAAATCTTCTAACTTGGTTTATATGTACTGTACTATCCTTTTATTTGTTGTTCGGACTACACGTAATTAGAGAGGTGCATGAAGTACAGAAACCCCAAGCTGGCTGCTAGTGAGAGTACGGGATCGGAGAGAAAAGTGGAGGGTTTTGGTGGGAGTGTGGGACTATGAGGAAGGGAGGGGGAGGGGATAGTTCTCCATCGAGCAGTGTTACAAACACTTTAGTCCACGGAAAAGGAAACGAACTTATTCCGACGTCTGTACAAGATATAACTTTACTTCCTGGAGTCAGATCATTGGTGACGATGCTCAGTTTCCTATTGAGGAGATAGTGTATAAGGTCCTTTCCTGTTTTGGCTAGTGTGTACTATAATGTTTACCATAACCTATGTTATTTAAAGTGTATTTAATTCATTTTGTATGCTCTTATTCTAACCATGTATATCACTGGGAAATTTTTTTCGTAAAAAACGTGATTGGTGACATTGTAGTTACATTTCTAATCAGAAATGTAATGATTTCCATCTTTCATTAAGGCTATAGAGATGCACTGATCATCCCTTTAATACTTCGCTTGTTTTGTGGACCATAATTGTTTACTAATATCTGATGTACTGTTTATCATGTTAAGGTTTATTGTTGCTTGAAATGTTGTATGTGTAACTGGATATTGTGGTCAATAAATACTTACTTACTTACTGTGAGTGTGTGTGTGTGTGTGTGTGTGTGTGTGTGTGTGTGTGTAGGTGCGTGCGTGAGTGCGTACATGCGTGAGTGCGTGCGAGCATTAAAATGTCCGAGCATCACTGAGCCCATGCATCTGTGTGTGTGTGTGTGTGTGTGTGTGTGTGTGTGTGTGTGTAGGTGCGTGCGTGAGTGCGTACATGCGTGAGTGCGTGCGTGCGTGCGAGCATTAAAATGTCCGAGCATCACTGAGCCCATGCATATGTGTGTGTGTGTGTGTGTGTGTGTGTGTGTGTGTGTGTGTGTGTGTGTGTGTGTGTGTAGGTGCGTGCGTGAGTGCGTACATGCGTGAGTGCGTGCGAGCATTAAAATGTCCGAGCATCACTGAGCCCATGCATCTGTGTGTGTGTGTGTGTGTGTGTGTGTGTGTGTGTGTGTGTGTGTGTGTGTGTGTCTGTGTGTGTGTGTGTGTGTGTATGTGTGTGCGTGTGTGTGTGTATGTGTGTGCGTGTGTGTGTGTATGTGTGTGCGTGTGTGTGTGTATGTGTGTGTGTGTGTGTGTATGTGTGTGCGTGTGTGTGTGTATGTGTGTGTGTGTGTGTGTGTGTGTGTGTGTGTGTGTGTGTGTGTGTGTGTGTGTGTGTGTGTGTGTGTGTGTGTGTGTGTGTGTGTGTG
This sequence comes from Coenobita brevimanus, assembly GCF_032717465.1. Lineage (NCBI taxonomy): Eukaryota > Metazoa > Arthropoda > Malacostraca > Decapoda > Coenobitidae > Coenobita > Coenobita brevimanus. The sequence continues at coordinate 74,424 of NW_027643700.1, read as the reverse complement.
TGTGTGTGTGTGTGTGTGTGTGTGTGTGTGTGTGTGTGTATCTGTGTGCTCGTATCTGTGTGCTCGTATCTGAGTGTGCGTGTATCAGTGCCTGTGTGTATCAGTGCCTGTGTGTATCAGTGCCTGTGTGTATCAGCGCCTGTGTGTATCAGCGCCTGTGTGTATCAGTGCCCGTGTGTATCAGCGCTTGTGTGTACCAGTGCCTGCGTGTATCAGTGCCTGTGTGTATCAGTGCCTGTGTGTATCACTGTGTGCGTATATTAGTGTGCGTGCGTGCTCTGATCAATGCTTGTATCAGTGTTTGCGTGAACGAATACGTGCGTGCATTAGTGTGTGCCTGCTCCGTGTGAGGGTATATAGTGCGTACATGCCGCAGCGTGTGCGTGCGTCAGTGTGTACGTGCTGTGTACGTAGTCAAAGTGTACGTGTTCAGTATGTACGTGTTCAGTGTGTGCATGTTCAGTGCGTGCGTGTTGAGTGCTTGCGTATTGAGTCCGTACGTGTTTAGTGCGTGCGTGTTAAGTGTGTGCGTATTCAATATGTGCGTGTTTATTGTGTGCGTTCTTAGTGTGTGCGTTCTTAGTGTGTGCGTTCTTAGTGTGTGCGTACTTGTGTGCGTGCTCTTTGCGAGTATTTATTGTGTGCGTATATCAGTGTGTAACTCAAACTGTCTGCATATTTGTAAGAGTGAAGGTATGAAAAAATTTAATGATAATGATGATGATGATGATGATGATAATGATGATAATGACGATGACTGAGGCATCCGTCAGTAGATAGTAGTAGTAGATAGATGATGATGATGATGATGATGATGATGATGATGATGGCCATTATGTTGGTTATGGTGGTGGTGGTGTGGTGATTTTGATGATGATGATGATGATGATGATGACGACGATGATGATAATGATGATTGATGATGATAATGATGATTGATGAGGATGATGATGATGATGATGATGATGATAATGATGATGATGATTTTTTCTAGTTCTTTTTAATCCGGAAACTTTTATATTATCAAGGAGGATTCTGTACTCTACTCCTTTCACCTTAACTTGGCCCAAATTTTCGTCCATTTGCAGTTTATTTCACGCGTCTCAGTTGCGTCTTTGAAACAGCACTTGTTCGTGACTAGCATAATATTCTATTGTTAGAACCCTGCATTCGAGATGAAGAAAATGCAATTTTAGGCCAAGTTATAATAAAATGAGCATAGTGAAGGGGATGGGATGGAGGGATGAAGTAGAGAAGTATACGAGAGAGGCGGGTGTACGTTGGGGGGAGGGCAGCCAAATGGCAGGGTACAGGGCGACATGGAGGCGATTTGTTTGTGTCCACCCCTTACGGGTTTAAGGCGTCTAGCTATAGATATCTAGACAATTAGGGCTATAGATATAGGTGACAAGACACTATACACCAGTCCTGTATGAGACAGCCCTAGCATGTATTCAATATGGACGGTGGGTGTTAGCGCCGAAGTGGTGACATGTAGAGGTGTATGGTATGTAGGAGGACTACTGGGCCTTGAGAGCAGGCTGTGAAGCCTATGCCCAGAGTCGGACACATAAAAAAAAAAAAAAAAAAAACTATTAAAATTACATCCATTTCCCTTATTTTCTACAATTTCTTTGGCCTACAACGCTTCCTGGCTGACCGTAAGATATCCCCGTGTCCTAATTTAGTCACCTTAATGGCAAAAACAGCAAAACCCAACACTTCCAGCAAGAGGAGAAGCCTACACACCATCACTACCCCCTAACCAGCAAAACGACGTCTATTGCCCTCATATGTTGAATCTGTTTGACCTATGACACTTCCTGGTTGGCAGCAAGATACCTCTGTGTCCTATCTGAATCATCTTAATGGCAAAAACAGCGAAATTTAACCCCAAAACAGTAAAATTTAACACTTACATCAGGAGACGGAGCCAACGCAGCCTCACCCTCTTATCGTCCGGGTACCACTGACTGACCATTCGAATGCCATGCTTGTTCAGCCCAGAAACTCGTGTGAAACTTTACCCATCTACTTTTACAACCCCTAGAGGGCACGGAGGCCCTCTCATCTTCAGGGAAACTCTACATTTTATTCTAGCTAATACAAGAGGCTATTATGCACCTGTAGGCTATTTATAAATGTCTGAGAGCGTTAATGCTGTAAATATTAACCCTCCAATGATCGTGCAACTCTAGTACTTTTATTCTATTAGATTCCAGACGATTTTATTCAGCTGGGAATGGGTCTTAGGAGCTTGGGTGCATAAGAGAAAACCGTCGTAGAGGAAGCATCAGGGACCGTAGCAAATAAAGTCAGAAATTATTCTTAGATGTTTACCATACTCTATTCACTTTCACTTTGTCTAATATTGCCATTTTCTCACATTAAATGCTGAGCTGTAAGGATACATTAACACTAGAATATAAAACAATACTCTCTTTTCCCTAAATGGACCTACAATTACCATCTCTCCATCTTGAATGCTGAGTTGTAACAATAGATGAACACCAAAACATGCTACTAGTCACGAAGAAGTGCTATATAAAGGATGTAGAGCCATACCATTGTCATTTCCTGGCACTGGACTACGTGAAATGAGTAAAATGACCTACACAGGGATGGAAAACCGGCCCGTGTTAGAGGAAGACCGGTATAGTCACGAAAAGGTGATATGGAATGGATACAGAATTTCACTTTAACTTGGCCTAAAATTGCCATCTCTCCATCTTGAATGCTGAGCTGTAACAAGAGCCTGACGATACAATATGATGCTAGTCACGAAAAAGTTGTTGTGCGAGGGATGAAGAGCTGTGGTATTGTCTTCTTCAGCCTGTAATCAGCTTTGGGAAATAAGCATCAAAATGAAGATCTCAGCCATGTTAAGTCTGATAAGCTATACATACAGCTTAATGGAACGCTCTGATAAAAATTACAGCTATAAACTCATTCTACAACTCCCTAGCACCTGTCCCTTGGCGATTTGTTTTGCTTATTACACCTTGCTCTCCTACTGTGTTGTATAAATACTTCAAGCTTTACCATAATCTGCATAAATAACGTACAAAAGGATGTTAATCAGCCTTGTCCAAAAATATTTTGCTAAGGAAGTCTTTGGTTGACTAGTGGGAGGTGCCTGTGTGTTACCATGGCAACCTCTCACACCACCAGTTACATACACACATTTTCCCACCAGCAAGTTCCATTAGAGAGTATTGTGTGTGTGTGTGTGTGTGTGTGTGTGTGTGTGTGTGTGTGTGTGTGTGTGTGTGTGTACAATCTTATCAGTGTGACGTGTGGGTGTGTCGTATTGTGTGTATATTTGAAGTACATGTGTAGGTAAGTGTAAACAGTCTTATCAGTATGACGTGTGTGCGTGTGTGTATGGGACGTTCATGTGTAGGTGTGTATGTGCGTGTGTTTGACGTATACGTGTAGGTGTCTATGCGTGTGTATGTACGTGTATGTTTCGTGATGTGTGTATGTATGTATGTATATATGTATGTAGTGTGTGCACATTTGTGATATGTCTGTAGGTCTGTGTGTGTGTGTGTGTGTGTGTGTGTGTGTGTGTGTGTGTGTGTGTGTGTGTGTGTGTGTGTGTGTGTGTGTGTGTGTGTGAAGTGCTTGCGTGTGTGTATGTAGTGTGTGGGTGTGTATGAAGTGTGTGGGTGTGTATGAAGTGTGTGCGTGTGTGTATGTAGTGTGTGCGTGTGTATGTATGTACGTATGTAGGTGTATACACGTTATCTTAAAGCTTTACGTTTTCATACAATACGGCACGTTAAAGAGAGAGAGAGAGAGAGAGAGAGAGAGAGAGAGAGAGAGAGAGAGAGAGAGAGAGAGAGAGAGACAGACAGACAGACAGACAGAGACAGAGACAGACAGACAGACAAACAGAGGGAGGAAGGTCGTTGACTGTGTGTGTGTGTGTGTGTGTGTGTGTGTGTGTGTGTGTGTGTGTGTGTGTGTGTGTGTGTGTGTGTGTGTGTGTGTGTGTGTGTGTGTGTGTGTGCATCAGTACTGAGGCGGGGCAGTTACAGCTAACTGAAGAACGTGGGCAAGTAGGTAGGCAAGAATAAACGTAAGTAGGTAGGTAAGTAGGTAGATAAGGAAGCATGTAAAGTAGGTAGGTATTTAGATAGGTAGGTAGGTAGATTGGTAGGTAGGTAGACAGAGAAATAGGTGAGTAGGTAAGTAGGTTGGTAGGTAGGTAAGTAGGTTGGTAGGTAGGTAGGCAGGTCGGTAGGTAGGCAAAAGTAAAGTAGGTAGATAGGTCAGAGGTAGGTAAGTAGGTAGGAAGGTAGGTAAGTAGATAAATAGGTAGGTAGGCTGGTAGGTAAGTAGATACGAAGGTAGGTAGGTAAGTAGATATGTAGGTAGGACGGTAGGTAGGCCATTAGTATGTATATATGGAGATACCTAATAGACAACAGACAGACAGACAGACAGACAGACAGACAGACGGGATGGATGAAAGGAAGGAAGGAAGGAAGGAAGGAATGAAAGAAGGAGGGAGGGAAGGAAGGAAGGAAGGAAGGAAGAAAGGAAGGAAGAAAGGAAGGAAGGAAGAAAGGAATGAATGAAGGAAGAAATGAATGAATGAATGAATGAAGGAAGGAAAAAAGGAAGGAAAGAAGGGAGGAAGGAAGGAAGGAATTAGGGAAGGAAGGAAGGAAAGAAGGAATGAAAGAAGGAAGAAATGAATGAATGAATGAATGAAGGAAGAAAGAAAGGAAGGAAGGAAGGAAGGAAGGACGGAAGGAAGGAGAAAGTGAAAATGACTAAGGGAGAAGGGGGGGGGGTGGAGGGAGTGGCTGGGGACGAGAGTCAAGGAGACGGGCTGGGGACGCGCCAGACGAGAGAATATGATATGTCAGGCTCGTCCCCAGCCCGTCTCTTCTGGCCTCTCGTCCCCAGCCACTCTGTTTGTCTGTCTGTCTCCGTGTCTGTCTGTCTCCCTGTCTGTCTCTCAGTCTGTCTGTCTGCCTCTCTCTCTCTCTCTCGCTTTGTCTATCTCTGTCTCTTTCTGTCTGCCTCTCTGTCTGTCTGTCTTTCTCTCTCTCTCTCTCTCTCTCCCACGTGTCTTCACTGCCTGAGCTTCTCTAGGGACAAGATACTGTAGGTAGGTAGGGTAGGGTAGGGTAGGGTATGGTAGGGTATGGTAGGGTAGGACAGAGTAGGGCCGGGTAGTGTAGGGCAGGGTAGTGTACGGTAGTGTAGGGTAGGGCAAGGTAGGGCAGGGCAGGGCAGGGTAGTCAGTAAAGGTAGATTAGCTTTGGTCTGGTAGATTTAGGTAAGCTTACAGTTAGATAAATAGATAGATAGACGTGGATGATATTTTGATTATGAACTCTGATACACACAGGTCTTTTGGCGTCTCTCTCTCTCTCTCTCTCTCTCTCTCTCTCCCTTGCCACACGCCTTCATCCCGTAAGGGGTGGCCACAAACAAATCACCTCCATGTCGCCCTGACCACGGCCATTTCACTGCCCTCCCCCCAACTTACACCCCCCTCTCTCATACACCTCTCTACTTCACCCCTCCATTTCTTCCTCGGTCTCCCTCTCCCTCTCCCCTCCTCCACCTCACCCACATCACTCTCCTAGTTAATCTCACATCCATTATGTAAGCATCACCGGTGTGTGTGTGTGTGTGTGTGTGTGTGTGTGTGTGTGTGTGTGTGTGTGTGTGTGTGAGAGAGAGAGAGAGAGAGAGAGAGAGAGAGAGGATTTATGTATACGAGTGTAGGAAAGGGGACTTTGAATGTGTGTGTGTGTGTGTGTGTGTGTGTGTGTGTGTGTGTGTGTGTGTGTGTGTGTGTGTGTGTGTGTGTGTGTTAGAGTGACGTGTGGCAGTGTTAAGGTGCCAATCTATCTATCTATCATTCTATCCACCCATCCATCCATCTATCTGTCTATCTATCTGTCCATTTATCTATCCACTCATCCCTCCATCCATCTATCTATTTATCCTTCCATCTATCAATCTATCATCCATCCATCAATCCATCCATCTATCAATCTATCATCCATCCATCCATTCATCCATCCATCCATCCACCCATCCCTCCATCCATCTATCTATTTATCCATCAACCTATCAATCTATCCATCCATCTGTCTATCTATCTAATCTAACAGGCGAAACATAACTTAGCTTTTATCGCAGGTAAGCGATGGCTGACTGGCTGGCTGACTGGCTGGCTGGCTGGCTGGGTGACTGGCTGGCTGGCTGGGTGACTGGCTGGCTTTCCTTATGGCTTGCTGTGGATTTCCTGCATTTCCGTACGTCTATCTGTCAAAAAATCATCATCATCATCATCATCATCATCATCATTATTATTATTTTTATTATTATCATTATTATTATTACTTCTATGATGGTAGTGAAGCATGTGTAAGGGTAAATGGGCATCTGAGTGAATGGTTCACGATCGGTGTGGGCGTGGGACAAGGTTGTGTGATGTCCCCATGGTTGTTTAATATATAGCCTATATGGATGGGGTGATGAGAGAAGTAAAAACACGAGTAATGGAGAGAGGGATGGCGTTGGTAATGAATGGTGATGGATGGAATATCTCCAATTTGTTGTATGCTGATGATGCAGTACTGCTTGCAAGTACGGACAGGAACTTGGTAGGCCAGTGCAGAGTTTTGCTGATGTCTGTAAGCGTCGTGCCTTGAGAGTAAATGTACAAAAGAGTAAAGTGATGGTTATTGAGAGAGAAGGTGACTCCCAGTGCGATGTTACAGTGAATGTAGAGACACTGGAATTGGTGAGAGAGTTCAAATACTTGGGTACAGTGATAGAAAAGAGAGGAAAATGTGCAAAAGAAGTTGAAAGTAGAGTAACACAAGGAAGGAAAGTAGCTGGTGGAATAAAGGCCTTGATAAGAAACAGAGGCTTGAGTGCTGCAGCTGCACGAGACTTACATGAAGGACTGTGTGAGACTATGGTGTGGCATGAAAATGAAAAGTCAAGAGTGAAAGCAGTGGAGACGGGACTGCTGAGGAACGTATATGGGGTACAGAGAGTGGATAGGATACGAAGTAATGTGATTCGTGAAAGATGTGGAGTGAGGAAATCTGTGGATACCAGATTTATCACAGTTCCTTAGGTATGGTGCAATACCACACTGAATGCAGTATTCCACCTTTGTCTCTTCTTGTTTGTTGTTTTTTTGCTATGTCTGAATCTGGAATCACTGAAATGAATTGCTCAGCATCATCATTTGTACTTGCAAAAGAATAATTGGAGCTGACAACCATCAAAGCTTGAATAGCTTCTACTTCGAGAATCAAGGTCCAAATGAAATGGAGGAATTGAAGAAGGGAAGGGCAGGAGGAAGTGGTTCATACAAGGAGGGTGGAAAGGTTACAAGAGGATGGAAAAAGGCAGAATATAAGAAAGAAGTAGAGGAGCGATTGGGTAAATATGGATTGTAGCAGATGAGGGACGTGGAAGGTGTGTGCAAGATATTCACAGAAGAAATCTGTGCAGCATGTGAGGTGGTGTGTGGGGTGAAGAGAAGTTTCAAGCATAGGCTAGATAAGCATATGACAAATAAGGGGTGGATATAGAAAAAAGGAAATCTTATAACCAATACTAATTCATAATTTTTCCTTTTCAGGTTACACTATGATAGTCTCTATTCTCCTTTCACACTTTCCTGTAAAATGTCCACGCCAGTTTTTCTATACTGCGTGGTGTTCTTTCTGACTTTTTCCTGCCGGCTTCGGTTGGAGGGTTTGGAGGGAGGGGGAGAGCCTTCGTCTTTGCTATCCTTATCTCATTCTAGTAGTTCAGTTACTCTTCGAGGAGCTGCCTAGCATGGGCCAACCGGCCTACTGTAGTTGTCCTCTCTTCTTATGTTCTTATGAAAGGGGGTTCAAGGAACAGCATGGTGGAATGAAGAGGTGAGACAGGCTGTGGCACAAAAGAAGAAAGCATATCGTGAGTGGATGAGAAATAGGGGTGTGGAAGAAGCTGAGAGATGGAAGAAAGAGTTATATGTAGAGAGGAAGAGAGAGGTGAAAAGATCAGTAAGAGAAAGTAAGAAAAGAATGGATGAGGGATTTGAAAGGAATTTGAATGTAAATTGGAGGGAATGTAAGAAAATGTTCTTGAAAGAGGTAAAGAGAGTTAAAGAAGTTAGTCAGGGAGTGAACGATAAAAATGGCAGATTACTAGTGGAGAAGGGAGAAAAAGTGAGCAGATGGAGAGAACACTTTAAGGAATTGTTGAACATAGAGAATAAAAATAAAGGGAATATAATTGGCTGGGGAATGGCTGGGAGACAGAAGGATGTGAGAAGAGAGGAAGAAATCAGTAGGATGGCAATTGTGGAAGCAATGAAGAAAGTCAAAATGGGGAAAGCCCCAAGAATTGATGGAGTGTGTGGTGAAATTATGAAGCATGGGGGAGAGATAGTAGTAGAATGGATGTGGAAGATGTGCAGATTGGCCTGGGAGGAAAGTAGAGTCCCGGAAGATTGGAGGTCAGGTATAATTATTCCCCTGTACAAAGGAAAAGGAGAAACAGAAGTATGTGGTAATCATAGGGACATTTGTCTTCTTAGTGTAATAGGAAATGTATTTGGTAGGATACTTACTGACAGAGTTTGAGAAATAACAGAGGAATTAGTTGGAGAACAACAGGGAAGTTTTAGGGAAAGAAGAGGTTGTGTAGATCAGATATTCATTCTTAGATCTTTGGTGGAAAAGTTTCTAGATAAGGGAAAGAAGTTGTATGCGGCCTTCATGGATTTGGAGAAAACATATGACAGAGTGGATAGACAATGATTGTGGAAAGGATTAAGAATATATTTATGGAGTAGATAAGAAGTTGTTGGATGCTGTGAAGTCTGGAGTACACTGAATATCCTTCTAAAAGGTAGAGTAGCAGTAATATTGTGTATTACCGGTATGGTTTGAGACGGGTGGCTCCCCATCATGGGGGATGGCCAACCAGGGCTGTAACCAGGATATTATCATTATTATTTTTTTTTTTTTGGCAGTCCAAAGTCAGTGTCTGGGGAAGGGTTTGTGGGGATGGGGGAGGGGATGGTAAATTCCCAGACAGTGTTTGATATATGACCAATTTCAGGTGCATTTTGAGGCCATATGCACTGGGCATGAGGACATGTTCTTAGGTTATTTACACAGCCACTGATAGAGTACTTAGAAAATAACTTAGTCCACCCCTTAGTGGGGAAAAGTTCCATCACTTGGGGAAGCAAAAGATGCTTTGGTCTCCCTCTGTTGACTTGTGTTTTGTACTTCAAAATGGATGGACTCTTTCAGTTTTTAATTGCTTTGGGTCAGCAACTTAGCTGTCATGACCAGATGAATTTCATTGTACTCTAGAAGCATTTGAAGTATTTATTTTATACCAAATTACTATCTATCTATTGCCAGACGCCTCAATCCCGTTTGGGGTGGCCACAAACAAATGTCTCCATAGCCACATGTCATGCCTTCTATCTCAACACCCCCGCCATTTCACTGCCCTGCTCCCAACTCACACCCCCCTCTTTCATATACCTCTCCACCCCATCCCTCCATCTCATCCTCGGCCTCCCCCTCCCTCTTCCCCCCTCCACCTCACTCACATACACTCTCCTCGTCAGTCTCTCACCCTCCATCTGATTTCCTTATGGTAAGTAAAATAATGTGATAGAAAATATTAGGGTAATAAACAGAGGTGGATTGGCCTTGTGGAGAAGATGGAGACTGAGACACTAGCTAGGACAGTGTGTGTGAGTGAGGTGGAGGAGGGCAGAGGGAGGGGCAGACCAAGGATGAGATGCAGGAATGGAGTGGAGAGTTATATGAGAGACTGGGGTGTACGCTGGGGGAAGGGCAGTGAAATGGCAGGGGACAGGGCAACATGGAGACAGTTTGTTTGTTGGCACCCCTTACGGGATTAAGGTATCTGGCAACAGATAGATGGAAAAAATAATGCTTTATTTGTCTGGCTGTAGATAGGTAGATAGACAGAATAAAATACTGGGCCTTACTTGTAACAAAGGTTTTTTGTATCCTGGCTCCCTCTCTGCACCATCTTCACCTTGTTCTTCAGTTTACTCACCAGACTGCCGCCTTCTTGCATCACCTTAGCCACATCTTTCGTCTCTTTGGTTATCTTTTAGACTTTCTCTTCTGCTTCCTTCATCCTGCAAAATCAATTTTCATAATCAGTACAACATTGTCATTTACAGTTGTATTCTTGGTGGATTTGGATATTTCTCAACACCACTTTTTGAGCCATTTATTGTGTACATCTCATCTCAGTGTGCTTTTGTATATTACTGATGCCAACACTGTTACTATACAAGCACCATAAATAACAGTCCACAATGTTGACGTGTAATATGCAAAAAGGGTTGTTATGAGGGAGGGTTGTATATGAGAGAGGGGGTTGTGAGCTGGGGACAGGATAATGAAATGGCAGGAGACAGGGCGATATGGAGGCGATTTGTTTGTGACCACCCCTTATGGGATTAAGGCGTCTGGCAATAGATAGATAGATGGATAGATAGGTTGTTAAGGAAGAGCTGCTATCAAGCCTTCCTGTGCCCCCTACACCATTTAACCCTTTGACCAGACCTGATCCACTGCAGTTTTTATTCATGCTAACACCAAAGCATTTTATAAAACTAAAACAATTACTAGCAGTCACAGGCTTACACAAACTAATTCAAAGTAACTTTCTCTGCAAATGGTCCATCTAAAAGTTATATTTAGGCAAACACTACATGATTTTACTCAGGCTCACACTAGTGCATAATAGATGCTGACATACACTACGTCAAGTAATACAGCATCAGTACAGGTACCTCAGGTTAAAAAAAAAAAAAAAAAACAGCATACATTCTAAAGTGGTATTTCCCTCCTCAGTTAGCTCAAGTGCTATTAAAAGTGTGACAGTCTGCCTCTCACAACCCTACCCCCGACGTTCACACTTCACACTTTCCGCACCCAACTGTCATCCTCCATCCTCTCCACATGCCCAAACCATCTCAATCTACCCCTCATCACCACAACACCAATACACTCCAGTCCCAACCTTCCTCTCAACTCTTCAATCATAAACCAGCCCCCCAGGCCTCACATCCAAGGACACACTACACATCCTTTTAATCACTGTCATTTCTGTATATTTGAGCCTACAGATCTCGTCTTCCTTTACTGCCCAGGTCTCACTACCATACAGCATTACACTGCTAACACATGCTGCATACAAAGGTCCCCAAGCATGGAGGGAGAGCCCTCTCAATGTCAGGGGAGGCAACAGCTCCCTGAACTTCTTCCAACCACTCCTCACTCTGGCCACAGACCTAGCTCCAGTCCCACCTCCAGCACATAACATGTCTCCCAAATAAGAAAACTCTTCCTTATACCCAAGAGGAGGAGGAGGAGGAGGAGGAGAAAAAAGAAGAAGGAAATGATGAAAAGAAGGATGAGGATGAGGAGGAAAAGAGAAAGAGGGGGAAGAGCGCGAAGCAGGAGGAAGAAGTGGAGAATGATAAAGAGAAAGAGGAATGGAGAGGAAGACAAGGAAAGGAGAAAGAGGAGGAGAAAAAGGAGGAAAAAAGACGGAAGAGGAGGAGGAGGAGAGGACAGGAGAGGAAAGAAGGGGAGGAGGAGGAGGAGGAGGAGGAGGAGGAGGAGGAGGAGAGGAAATGAGTGTAATAAGGCCGAGCTACACTGCTTAATACATGATAGGCCTACAGTCTTCCCCATACTTTTCAGCATTATAAAAACAATAAGAACAAGGATGACGAGGTTAATACAAAATAAAATGAAGAATAAAGAACAGTTATTAACATTACACCAATATTTCTAACTGTCTATAGCATGACGACTCCATCCCGTAAGAACAAACATACCGCTTCCTTATCGCCCTGTCCCCCGCCATTTCATTGCCCTCCCCCACAGCACACCCCATACACGTAGCCACTGGGGGGGGCAGGGGGGCACTTTGCCCCCCCTGGGAATATTTGGGGGAAATTCTGAAAGGGATTTTTGGCATAGTTCTTGTATGACAATACAGTTTTCCTAATTTTACCACCTGTATATTAAACAATATTATCTATTTCCAAAAATTTTATGTGGAAGCAATAATTTCCTTTGAAATTGAAAGCTAAATATAATAAAACCCTTGGGAAAAAATGACCATTTATAAGTTAACAATTTCCCCTGACACCGTAGATGACGTGGTTAATATTAGAGCTGTAATGATGTTTTGCACATGAAGCCTGATGAGGTGTAAAAATGGCCTTCCTGTCCCCTCAGCCACATCCTCTCACCCTACAGCCACATCCTCTCACCCTGCAGCCATATCCTCTCACCCTGTAGCCAGTTGCAAACAAAAACCGCACAATTATAATACACAACTGAAACAAGCAGAATTTTCGAAGACTGCATCAAGCCATTTTGATCACCTCAGACTACTGTACATTATACACGGTAAGGTGTGCCAGGGGCCTCGTTTGAGTGGGGGACAGGGGGACTTGCTTCCCCCCCCACACACACACACTTTTTGGAGCCTGGGGGACAGAGTATCTTTTGTCCCCCCCACTTTTCTAGGTGAGAATTTTCAAGATGAATAGCTTTACGCCGTTTTTTGTTTTTCCTTAATGGAAAAATCCTTTCAATGCAGCACAGTACAGTTCAGGTGATATGAAAATCATTCCCTGCTGAGAGGGGCAGGTGGCGTGGTCACCTGAGTCAAGGATTAAGACAGTTTAATCCCAGCAGATGTATTTTTACTCAGGTCAGTCTTGACGTATGCACCACCCCTGATGCCTGAGCCAGTGAGAATCAAACTAAAAGAATAAGTAGTGGAAAACAGAATTTCTACTGCCTACCACCACAACAGTAGTGCAAAACAGAATACCAGACTGGGGGTGGCTGCAGCAGCGGATTTGAATTTATATGTGCTAAGCGGAGAGAGAGAGAGAGAGAGAGAGAGAGAGAGAGAGAGAGAGAGAGAGAGAGAACCGCAAAGGAAAATAGAAAAAAACGATACGAATGTGGGAAAGTGTGTGTGTTCGGGACACTCACGCCAGATCTCGAGTTTTCATTGGCCCATCCATTCCGCTATTTTTCTTCCAGCAGCCAATCAAAATACAGGGTTTATTTCCGAATATAAACAGATAGTATGGACGCCATTGCATCTCGTATGGTACTTGCTGTGCCGATGTGTGGTATAATTCATTATAATTTCATAGGTTATTACGCAAAATAGCTGTAATTCCTTATATGCACAGAGAGATAGAGATAGCAGGTAAATGATGCACTAAGAGTATAGCGTTGACAGTCATTTTTTCAGTACTAAAAGTGCTCAAGAAATTTGTGGTAGAGAAAAAAAAAATATTTTGAGGTAGAACGGAGGGAAGTTAGCATGCAGGTATCGATAATACTACCATCTACGAGAGTACCCTGATGACCAAGGATACTAGTGACATGGAGATGTCTTTGCTAGGGCAACTCCAGTGCCTTCTAATTTATTGCTGGTGTTTCCATTTTCTCTCTAATGAAATAGTAGACCTCTGGTAACATTATGTACTGAGTGTTTTTACATACTTGTCCTCTGAAAGGATTATTAGCTATTAACTTAAAGCAACTTCAAGAAAGCTGTGAATATGTGGGGAAAAGATAGTTTTTCTTTAAGACATTGGAACAAATGCGACAGTAATGATGTCAATTTATTTCTGATGACATAAAGCATCAAATCTTGGAAAATTTGTGGTGACATATTATGGGGAAATATTCCAAGTGTTTGCCCCCCCTGGCAAATTTCCTGGATACGCCACTGGCTCACCCCCCTCTCTCTCACATACCTCCATCCCATCCTTCCATCTCATCTTAGGCCTCCCCTCCCTCTCCCCCCCCCTCCACCTCACTCACATACACTCTCCTCGCTTGTCTCGCTCTCCATCCTCTCCACATGGCCAAACCACCTCAGTGTATTGTCTCCTAACGCTTTCTAACACGTTCATATTAACACCACAACGCTCCTGCACTTCCTCATTTGTCAGTCTGTCTTTCCTTTTAACTACACATGCTCCTTTCAATAATCCTCTCTCCATCCCCCACCCTCAGCGAAACATATTTCTCATTTGCAGTGAGCCTGGTATGGTATGGTTAACAAAGACACCCTGGCACCGCGGAGCTGGGCATCACACGTACACACTCCTCTCCCGACATTAGGTGACTGAGGGCAAGGGAGGGGGTAAGGTAACCGTTGGTATGGCAGATACGATCATGCGAGTGTAGACGGCTTGGCGCCATGGGCTAACCGTCGGAGATGTACACCCTCCCCTTGCAAGAGCGACACTGAGGCTCGACGTGTTGAAAATCACCATGTCACTGCATCAACCTCGCGTGATGGTAACAGGCAAGCAGCGTGGAGTCAACCTTGTATGTGCTGCCCTCGCGCGGCGATGACAATCCAGTAGTGCCACTTTTACAAATATTGTGGGTAATTTCAGACTCAGATTTTGAAAACTGTACAGTACTGAACGTAGGCAAGACCATGGGAGATACTACATACAACTTAGATAACAAAGTAATTAGTAAATCGGAATGCGAGAGAGATCTAGGAGTTATGGTTAGTAAGACCTCAACCTAGGCACCAGTGTATTAATGCTAGAAATAAAGCAAATAGGCTCCTACGATTTCTTTCGAGGAGCAATTTTGCAACTTTATCTAGCATTAATAAGGCCACATTTAGACTACGCCGTGCAATTTTGGTGTCCGTTCTATTGAATGGATATAAAGTCGCTTGAAAACGTACAGAGAATAATGACAAAAATGATACATGATGTTCGGAACCTGCCACATGAAGATAGACTAAAAAGACTAAATTTGCACCGACTAGGAGGACGTAGAGTAATGGGAGACTTAATTGAGGTGTTTAAGTGGAGGAAGGGAATAAGTAAAGGAGATATTAGCAAGGTACAGAACTTAAAGTGGGCATACAGGATAGAACTAGAAGTAATGGTTTCAAACTGGAAAAATTCCGTTATAAGAACATAAGAAGAGAGGATAACTGCAGTAGGCCGGTTGGCCCATGCTAGGCAGCTCCTAGAAGAGTAACTGAACTACTAGAATGATATAAGGATAGCAAAGAAGATATGAAGTGCTATGAAAAGGATGCAAAGCCACTGCACTGTATTTTTCTGCCACTGAACTGTGTAAAGTGATGGTTGATGGTTGTCTGAGTTACTCGTTTGAAGTCAAGTCCGGAGTAATTCAAGGTGGTGTTCTATCGCCTTTACTATTTATATTGGTCATTGATTACATTATGAAACGCGTTGGAACAGAAACCGGTGCAGGTATACTTTGGGGAGAGAACAGGAAACTTTTGGATTTAGATTATGCAGATGATATAGTTTTGATTTGTGATGAGCCAGAAGAGATCCAGAGAGTGTTGGACTGTTTGGTGAGTGAAGGTCGCAAGGTGGGTTTGGTTATTAATTGTGGAAAAACTGAAATAATCAATATGAATATGGAAAATGCGCAGGAATGTGTAATTGGAGGTATGGTTGTAAAGCAAGTTGATAGGTTTAAATATTTAGGTACTTATTTAGCCAAGGATGGTTCTTTGAACTTTGAATTCGAGGAAAGGTTAAAGAAGGCTAATCAGGCAATGGGAATGCTTAAAAATATTTGGAATAATAACAATTTCTCTGTGCATACAAAAATCAAACTTTATAAGGTAATGGTTAGGAGTATCTTAATTTATGGACAGGAGTCTTGGTACAGCACAGTGACTATGGAAAATAAATTCTTGGTGTTTGAAAACAAAGCACTTAGAAGAATATTAGGAGTTAAGTGGTGGGAAAGGATACCAAATAGTAGAATTAGAGAAATAACGGGAGTGCAGCCGGTCGATGAATATGTTAGGTTCTCACGATGGAAGTGGCTAGGACATGTGTACAGAAGACAGGGAATAGTACGAGGTACACAAGGGTGGGTGGCACTTGGTAGGAGAGGTAGAGGAAGGCCAAAAGAGACGTGGGTGAGGACAACGAGACGGGAAGCTGGAGATGAGTGTTGGGGAGATCTTGAGGAGTTAGCACAAGATAGGATGTGGTGGTGTGAGTTCATCGAGGCCCTATGCATCCCCGAGGGTGCCACAGGAAATGATTGATTGATTGATTGAACTGTGTGATATAAGCTGCAAAAAGACAAAAACCTAGGCCAAGTTAAGGCAACAAAAGTATAGTGTGTAGTTCACACTTTAAATCCATAAAGATTTTTGTTCATTCTCAGCATACAGTAATTGTCATAGCTCAGTGGCAGAGGACGACCGTACTAGGGTTCAACATCCCTTCCACAGAACTTCATTATTAGCGCCATGATGATGATCTGTTACAGCTCAACATTCAAGATGGCAAGTCTACGCCTAGATAAAATGACCTGAGTATAGCTGACGCCTAGTGATGTAGTGGGTGAAGGCACTGCGGCAGGATGGGGCCAGTCAGGGCTTAGATCTGAGGCACAGTTGAGGTTTGCTGATTACATTGCCATTCAGGATGCTGGCCAGCCTTCCCCTAACCCCACTGTGGCAGGGAATAAATATACTGTATGCGATGTATCTTATGGACATCCAGCTGATTTCAAGTACTGTGTTTTGGTGGCAAAGCTGGGCTGCAATGCTATAAAAATATATATATATATATATATATATATATATATATATATATATATATATATATATATATATATATATATATCTATATGCCTGTCACCCCTTATGACAATACTTAAGACTGAAAATCATTGCGGTTCGGCTAAGTTAAACTACTGCTTTCTCAAAACAAAAAGGTGTCAGTCAGAAAGGTAGTCCCACAAGAGGTGAGGCGAGGTGTTAATGAGAGGTATTCCCGGGGGTGGGGTGGGGTGGGGTGGGGTGGAGGCAGGTGTGAGGTAAGGTGTGAGGCTGAACCCCATGTGATTATAGTGCTCCAGGCTGTCTATTAATATCTATATTTATTTATCTATCTAGCTATTTTTAAACCTATCTATCTATCTATCTACCTATCCATGTCTACCTATCTGTCTATATATCTATCTGTAGTTCTATAACATTTTCTCCTTCTCTCTCTCCCCCACAATCTCTCCCCACTTCCCTTCCCTAGCTTCCTCCCCACCTCTACCTCCCATTTTGTCTTCCACTCCCTCCACTTCACCTCTCTCCCCCTCCCTCTCTATCCCTCCTTCCTCCTCAACTACCCCCTTCCAAACACCCCCAGGGCCTCCCCCCACCCAACACCCCCGGGGAGGAAGACCGCCCCAGAGATTTACCTGATAACCCACGAGTACCTTGCCTACCTCACCTGATTTACCTGTGTGTCTGTGTGTGTGTGTGTGTGTGTGTGTGTGTGTGTGTGTGTGTGTGAAGAAAATGTATGTGTAATTCATCATATGTACACTATTACAATATGCCTGTGTGTACGCCTTTGTGTGTATACGTGTGCGTCTACAAATATGTGCGAATATCCTAAGCAATAATAATATTCCCTTGTGAGTTGCCAAAATAATATTACTACAACAATATCAACGTTAATTTACAGTAATGGGATTTATGGAGAAACAAACCCGCTACATAAATACATAAAGCGCTACATACATTTACAAATCTAGCTGAAAGACTTAAACGCATTATTATTATTATTATTATTATTATTATTATTATTATTATTATTATTAAAGTATTTGTTTAGATTTTACTGCTTAATTCTCTGTCTGTCTGTCTGTCTGTCTGTCTGTCTGTCTCTCTCTCACTTCCTGATAACCCACGTTCACCTGTGGCTTCGTCAGCAGGTTAAAGTCTTTTGCTTCCTCTCTCTCTCTCTCTCTCTCTCTCTCTCTCTCTCTCTCACACACCCACGTTCACCTGTGGCCCCAGCTAAGGTCCACCACTTCACACTCTTTGTTTGTTTTCTGGTCCACACCACTGTCGTTCTCTCTCTCTCTCTCTCTCTCTCTCTCTCTCTCTCTCTCTGTTAACCCAGTATTTCTTTTATCTGTTTCTCTGAATTGGTCATCTCTCTCTCACACACACCCACACACACACACACACAGATGAGGCCCCATATAAGGTCCACCCATTCTCTCTCTGTGTTTGTGTGTCTGTCTCACTCTCTGTCTATCTCTCTCTCTCTCTCTCTCTCTCTCTCTCTCTCTGTTAACCCAGTATTTCTTTTATCTGTTTCTCTGAATTGGTCATGTTCTCTCTCTCTCTCTCTCTCTCTCTCTCTCTCTCTCTCTCAAAACTTTACAATCTCAACACCTTCAGTCTTTTCACCTCCAAGTAATTTGTCTTCCCTAGGGTCATTTTCGCTTCACCCCCCCTATAAATCTTGCCCTCCTACAGCGTCCCCTTCAGCGTCTCAGGCGGAACAAAGGTCAGGGGAGGCGTAACAAAGGTCAAATGAGGTCTTATCTACGTTTAAACTCCGGGATTAGGACAGTGGGGGTGGTGGTGGTCGGGTCTAAAGTAATAATGAAATAGATCATCTAAAGTAATACTGAAACTTTATCTAGCATTAGTAAGGCCACATTTAGACTACGCAGTACAATTTTGGTGTCCTTACTATAGAATGGATATTAATTCGTTAGAAAATGTACAGAGAAGAATGACAAAAATGATACATGACGTCCGGAACCTGTCATATGAAGACAGACTGAAAAGACTAAGTCTGCATTCGCTAGAGAGGCGTAGAGTAAGGGGAGACTTAATTGAGGTGTTTAAGTGGATGAAGGGTATAAATAAGGGAGATATTAGCAAGGTACTTAAAGTGAGCATACAGGATAGAACTAGAAATAATGGTTTCAAACTAGAAAAATTCCGTTTCAGTAAGGAAATAGGTAGAAATTGGTTTGGTAATAGAGTAGTAGACGAATGGAATAAGCTACCTAGTAAAGTAGTTGCTGCCTCTTCCATTGAGAGTTTCAAGCATAGGCTAGATAAGCATATGACTAATAAGGGTGGATATAGAAAAAAGAAAATCTTATAACCAATACTAATTCATAATTTTCCCTTTTCAGGTTACACTGTGATAGTCTCTATTCTCCTTTCACACTTTCCTGTAAAATGTCCACGCCAGTTTTTCTATACGGCGTGGTGTTCTTTCTGACTTTTTCCTGCCGGCTTCGGCTGGAGGGTTTGGAGGGCGGGGGAGAGCCTTCTTCTTTGCTATCCTTATCTCATTCTAGTAGTTCAGTTACTCTTCTAGGAGCTGCCTAGCATGGGCCAACCGGCCTACTGCAGTTATCCTCTCTTCTTATGTTCTTATGTGAATGCTAAATGGTTCACGGTACTTGTCTCTCTCTCTCTCTCTCTCTCTCTCTCTCTCTCTCTCTCTCTCTCTCTCTCTCTCTCTCTCTCTCTCTCTCTCTCTGATGGTTTAGGCCTGTCACCCATTTTTCTTTACATCTCAGGTACACAAAAGGAAAATAGAGTCTGTGTAACATTCCTTTCATTTCTGGGTACTGACCGGGTGGGGGAGGGATTAGGGAGGTGGGGGAGGGATTAGGAGGGTGGGGGGAGGGAAGGAGAGGAGGAGGAAGTGGAGGGAAGGAGGGGTAGTGGAGGGAAGGAGGCAAAATGGAGGGATGGTGAAATGGAAGGGTGTGAGAGAGAAGGGTAGGTGAGAAAGGGAGGTTTGGGAGGAGGTGAAAGGAAGAAAAAGAAAGAAATGGAGAATGGAATAATGAGAGAGAGAGAGAGAGAGAGAGAGAGAGAGAGAGAGAGAGAGAGAGAGAGAGAGAGAGAGAGATTATGGAGACGAATGAGAACAGCAAACCAAATTACCGAAGGAAGAAAGGATGGATGAAAGAGGGAGACGAAAAGAAAAGAAAAGAATGAAGAGAAAGGAAGGAAGGAGAAAGTGAAGGAGAGAGAGAGGCCAAGGAGGAGGAGGAGAGAGATTAAGACAACAAGAGGGATTAAGGGAGGGAGAGGGAGGTATGGAGGAGGGAGAGGGAGGGAAGAGAGGAGGGGAAAAAAATTAAGAAATAGCCAGAGTATAAACGAAGAAGGAAGAAGTGAGAAACAATGAAGAAAGGTAGATTAATAGACAAATAGTTATACACAGATAGATAGATAGATAGATATATGGACTGACTGAGAGAGAGAGAGAGAGAGAGAGAGAGAGAGAGAGAGAGAGAAGATGCAATTTGGATTTTTTGGTATAAGATGGATTGTTCTTTCGTCTCTCTCTCTCTCTCTCTCTCTCTCTCTCTCTCTCTCTCTCTCTCTCTCTCTCTCTCTCTCAATACCGCAAAGGAGGAGGTTGAACTGTTTGCTCGACATGTGAGTTTTATTGCGGGTTGAAGGATATTGACGAGTTTGTGTGTGTGTGTGTGTGTGTGTGTGTGTGTGTGTGTGTGTGTGTGTGTGTGTGTGTGTGTGTGTGTGTGTGTGTGTGTGGCTGATCTGATGGATGGTGAAGAGATGGAAGGCTGGATGGTTATGTAAGGACTGATGCATTAGAGAAACCGCAGATGCAGACAGAGATCGAGTTGGTTTATGTCTGTATGTTTATGTATGTATGTATGGATAGATGGAATAGAAAAATATTTACTAGTCAATTTTCCACCTGATTTTTACCTGTGTGTACGTATGGATGTATGCACGTATTTATATGCATGTCTGTGTGTACATAAGAACATAAGAAGAGAGGATAACTGCAGTAGGCCGGTTGGCCCATGCTAGGCAGCTCCTAGAAGAGTAACTGAACTACTAGAATGAGATAAGGATAACAAAGAAGAAGGCTCTCCCCCGCCCTCCAAACCCTCCAGCCGAAGCCGGCAGGAAAAAGTCAGAAAGAACACCACGCCGTATAGAAAAACTGGCGTGGACATTTTACAGGAAAGTGTGAAAGGAGAATAGAGACTATCATAGTGTAACCTGAAAAGGAAAAATTATGAATTAGTATTGGTTATAAGATTTTCTTTATTCTATATCCACCCCTTATTTGTCATATGCTTATCTAGCCTATGCTTGAAACTCTCAATGGAAGAGGCAGCAACCACTCCACTAGGTAGCCTACTCCACTCGTCCACCACTCCATTAGCAAACCAACCTCTACCTATTTCCCCACCGAAACGGAACCTGTCTAGCTTGAAACCACCATTTCCAGTTCCATCCTGTATGCTCACCTCAAGCACCCTGCCGACATCTCCCCTATTTACACCCTTCATCCACTCAAACACCTCAATCAAGTCCCCCCTTACTCCACGCCTCTCCAGCGAATGCAGACCCAGTCTCCTCAGTCCGCCCCCACATGACAGGTTCCGGACGTCATGCATCATTCCTGTCACTCCTCTCTGCACATTTTCCAACGAATCAACATCCACTCCACAGCAAGGACACCAAAACTGCACTGCGCAGTCCAAATGTGGCCCTACTAATGCTAGTTAAGAACAGGGTAGAGACTGGTTTTGCAATAGAGTAGTAGATGAATGGAATAAGCTACCTAGTAAAGTAGTTGCTGCCTCTTCCATTGAGAGTTTCAAGCATAGGCTAGATGAGCATATGACAAATAAGGGGTGGGTATAGAAAAAAAATCTCATAACCAGTACTAATTCATTCTTTTCCCTTCTCAGGTTACACTATAATAGTCTCTATTCTCCTTTCACACTTTCCTGTAAAATGTCCACGCCAGTTTTTCTATACTGCGTGGTGTTCTTTCTGACTTTTTCCTGCCGGCTTCGGCTGGAGGGTCTTGGAGGGCGGGGGAGAGCCTTCTTCTTTGCTATCCTTATCTCATTCTAGTAGTTCAGTTACTCTTCTAGGAGCTGCCTAGCATGGGCCAACCGGCCTACTGCAGTTGTCCTCTCTTATGTTAATCTCCAGCACAACTTCCCACCAACAATTCTGAGAGAGAGAGAGAGAGAGAGAGAGAGAGAGAGAGAGAGAGAGAGAGAGAGAGAGAGAGAGATTCTGCACATTTATAGCCTCGTTTTTTGGAGAGGAAGACGAGAAAGAAAACTCTCTCTCTCTCTCTCTCTCTCTCTCTCTCTCTCTCTCTCTCTCTCTCTTTCTCTCATTATTTCTGTCTTATTCTATCTTTTAGCATTGTGTTTGCCTTCTCTCTCTCTCTCTCTCTCTCTCTCTCTCTCTCTCTCTCTCTCTCTCTCTCTCATTATTTCTGTCTTGTCATTCTATCTTTTAGCACTGTGTTTGCCTCCTCCCCCTCTCTCTCTCTCTCTCTCTCTCTCTCTCTCTCTCTCCTTCATATCAAACATCTCCACATGTCTCCACTTTGGCACTAAGACCCACCGTCCATACTGAATACACAAAGGAGTACAAAGGAAAGCAAACAGCAACAGACCTTATCGTCCTTTCGAGGCTGTTTGTTACAGAATAGACTATGACTACGAGATCTAACTCTACATGCTGAAGGGTAAAGATAGTAAAGCAAGAAGGTTCACCCCGCCTCCAAACCCTCCAGTTAAAACTGGCAGGAAAAGGTGAGAAAAACCACCAAGTAGCATGGAATAACTGATATGGAAATTTCATAGGAAAGACTGAAAAGGAAAAGTTACATCTATAATACTGTATCAATTTCATCTATAAGGTACCACGCTAGGGCTGTCTCATACAGGACCGGTGTATTGGTATTAGCTTTTATAGGAAGCTTACTAACACCTCTTCCTGACCGATTTATTTCTGCTTCTGCTCCGTTACTATATTCTACTCACGCAATCGATGACGATATGAAGACATAGGAAGCCAACCAGGGGATAGTAATGAGTCGTTTGGAGAATAAATCGGTAAGGAGGAGGGAAAAACACTGTTGGGAGGAGACTGGTATGTAGGGAGAGTACGGTTTCTATAGGGTCACACACACACACACACACACACACACACACACACACACACACAACCCCTACCCCGTCGCTCCGGAGGGCGTACATGCATGCATTCAGACATATTTATACATGCATCATATATATATATATATATATATATATATATATATATATATATATATATATATATATATATATATATATATATATATATATATACAGTACATAGAGAGAGAGAGAGAGAGAGAGAGAGAGAGAGAGAGAATAAACTGGCTTAAACCAACACCAACAGGAGCATCGCTCATTGTGAAAACATTGTTCACCTGTGTCAAGATTTTTTTTTTTTTGATCGATTGAACGCAGGTCTGCTAAGTTTATATTTTAGAATAAAGCATTAGAATGGCCATACAATATACATCTCAAGCCAAAAGCAATGCATTCCGTCGGACAAGCAGACAAAGCAGCTGGAAGGTGAGGTGAAGAGTCAAGATGCAAAATACAGAGGAAACAAAGGCAAACATTCTCTGAGGCTCACACTGCGCTCACGTCCCTGGGGATTGTCATGGAGGGCTGAAGGGAATCACAGGTCACAAGATCCACCTATCCATACTTGCCACTCCTTAACCCTTTCTTCCCTAGGTTGCTCTCTCTCTCTCGCTCTCTCTCTCTCTCTCTCTCTCTCTCTCCAAACACACCACAACAAAATATATATATATATATATATATACGTGGAGGGATTGCATATACCGGTAATGACTTTATTGATGTGGAACAAAGTGTACAAGTCCTGGAGGATGATAGTGAGAGGGGCGCGTGCGCACACACACACACACACACACACACACACACACACACACACACACACACACACACACACACACACACCAGAATATATTGACCCTTGAGAATTAGCCTCCCTCCTCAGGTCACACACTCTTTGCTGCCTTTCATTTTAACTTCCTTCTTCCTTATGTATTATGAAACTTATCTCTACATCAAATCCTTTATCAATACCCCTCTTATGTTTCTTTTGTTCGCTCGAGAGAGAGAGAGAGAGAGAGAGAGAGAGAGAGAGAGAGAGAGAGAGAGAGAGAGAGAGACAGAGACAGAGACAGACAGATTTGAGTTGAAGGGGAGAGGCTGGTGCAGTACATTTACAGTAAGGTTATTAAATACGGCGATGAATTACGGATGACTTGATGAGCCTTATAATGGGATACTGACTGCATAAGTACAGCATGATAAATACTGTACAGTATTTTCCTTTGTATTTCAAGACCATGAAAAAAGAGATTATAAAATATAATGAAAACACATCACAACAAAATGTTAGAAAAAACGTACATACATACATACATACATAGAGAGAGAGAGAGAGAGAGAGAGAGAGAGAGAGAGAGTAGCACCAGACAGGTGAAGATGTCTTTCCAGATTAGACGATACACCTGTACTGGTCATCAACTCACGCACCTCCCACCCCACCATCCACCAGTCACAGACATTCCAGTGGGAAGAGAGTGGGATGAGCTTCTCCGCCACCTCTCGCTGTCGCCACTTTCAGTCTTTGGGGGTTTCATTTCTTGGAAAAGCCAAATCTGCTCTGTGTGTGTGTGTGTGTGTGTGTGTGTGTGTGTGGAGGGTGGGTGATGAGTGGCATATGGATATGTGTGGGGGGAGTGTTATAGAAATGCTTGTGTTCATGGCCGCCTACGTGTGTGTGTGTGTGTGTGTGTGTGTGTGTGTGTGTGTGTGTGTGTGTGTGTGTGTGTGTGTGTGTGGAGGGTGGGTGATGGGTGGCATACGGATATGTGTGGAGTGAGTGTTATAACCGATTTAATTTAGCCCAGTCTCACCTAACCTATCAATATTTGCTCGAAATGAACCCTGCCTAACCTCGAATGACCTAATCCAACCTAAATCAACCCAGCCTAATCTAGCTTAACCTCACCTAACCCAGTCTAATTATATTTAACCTCACAATCTCACCTAACCTTGCCATACCTAACCTAACCTATTCTGACGCTGCCTAACCCCATCTAAAGCGACCTAATCTCACCCAGTCTAATTTAACGTAACAATACCTGACCTAACCCAAACCAGCCAAGCCTAAAATGACCTAATCCAACCGAACCTAACCCAGCCTAACCCAACCAAATAAAACCCAACCCAAAACCTATCAAAACAGACGTATTCTAAAGCAATCTAACCTAATCCGTCTATATCTAGTCGAAGTGAACCCAACCCAACCAAAAATTACCTAATCAGACCAAACCCTGCCCAAAGTGACCTAACCTAACTTTCGATCGGCTATAAATTCCATTGATAAATTCACCAAGAAATTTTGCTGCCTGAAAGTCTACGGATGTCACATTCCAAGTTTCGCCCGTTCTGTGTACTATAGTATGAGAGAGAGAGAGAGAAAGTGTGTGTGTGTGTGTGTGTGTGTGTGTGTGTGTGTGTGTGTGTGTGTGTGTGTGTGTGTGTGTGTGTGTGTGTGTGTGTGTGTGTGTGTGTGTGTGTGTGTGTGTGTGTGTGTGTGTGTGTGTGTGTGTGTGTGTGTGTGTGTGTGAGTGTGGGTGTGTGTGTGTGTGTGTGGGTGTGGCGATGCGTGTGTGCAAGAGATAGAAAAACCCAACTGTCGGTGTGAACCAAAAGGCAGGAGTGACCATAAAGAATTTTCATGTACACCATTGGGGCTCCTCCACGTGATTCATAGGCTACGCCTTCGCCATCAGACGTAAGTGATACCGTTATAGGAGATCCCTGGCCACAGCAGACCTACTCCCCACAGCAGACCTACTCCCCACAGCAGACCTACTCGCCACAGCAGACCTACTCGCCACAGCAGACCTACTCCCCACAGCAGACCTACTCCCCACAGCAGACCCACCCTCACAGCACACTCAGGCATATGTGTAGCTCTGGTGGGCTAGAACAGTAAGTGCTTCTGTTATACAAGACCCCTGGCCACTGGAATCCTTCTCTACTCCAGTGTATGCCTGGTGCGATAAAGCTGGTTCCTGCAGCCTTTAAGATAAGTACATATGAAGTGCCATTGAAAAGAGGTGTAGGTGCTGCCTCGTTTGTATCTTCATAGTGTTCCACCAGGTCGTCGGCAGATGTCTAGGATGCTACTGTGAGAAACATCGAGATCAATGGTTCATCCTGTTACAACATTCCTAATACCTGGCCCCTGCAGTACCTTTGACAAACAGTACTCCCTTTACCTGGCCCTTACAGTACTTGATTTACCTGGTCCCCACAGTACCTTTCACAGCAGTCCCTTTACCTGGCCCCTGCAGTACCTTTGACAAACAGTAGTCCCTTTACCTGGCCCCTGCAATACCTTTGACAAACAGTAGTCCCTTTACCTGGCCCCTGCAATACCTTTGACAAACAGTAGTCCCTTTACCTGGCCCCTGCAATACCTTTGATAAACAGTAGTCCCTTTACCTGGCCCCTGCAATACCTTTGACAAACAGTAGTCCCTTTACCTGGCACCAGCAATACCTTTGACAAACAGTAGTCCCTTTACCTGGCCCCTGCAATACCTTTGACAAACAGTAGTCCCTTTACCTGGCCCCTGCAGTACCCTTCTGTCTACCACCAAACTGCTAGCCTCACGTACTCTCATAATTCGTATGCTGCTGCACTACCTTATCCTGTACTCCTGTCTCCCTACATACATTCTATCACACCAAGCCCCACCATACATACTCAGCTGCCCTTTTGTGCACTCTTCGGCTCACCTTCCCCAACTGCCTCTGTTTTTGAGCTAAAAATCTTCCTGTTGTTTCTGTTTCACTCCCTGTTCTTCTAGCTGGAGGGATTATATAGTGTTCTTTAAATCTTCACTAATGACGGCAAGGTTAAGACACACACACACACACACACACACACACACACACACACACACACACACACACACACACACACACACACACACACACACACACACACACACACACACACACACACACACACACACACACACACACACACACACAGTATGTAAAAAAGAAGTCCCCACCAACATTAAAGGGAGCGAGAAGGCCTGAAGGTGGCCGATAATTTTACAACCTAGTCTTGCCAGCACAACACTAGCGGTCGCACCTCATTATGTAGGAGTCTGTGTCGCCCTGCTCTTGCCTGACACACACCCATATCTCAGTCCCTCGTACACACCAAGAACCTCACTGTGCCGCAGTCTGTGTCGCCCTGCTCTTGCCTGACACACACCCATATCTCAGTCCCTCGTACACACCAAGAACCTCACTGTGCCGCAGTCTGTGTCGCCCTGCTCTTGCCTGACACACACCCATATCTCAGTCCCTCGTACACACCAAGAACCTCACTGTGCCGCAGTCTGTGTCACCCTGCTCTAGTCTGACATCCAGCCACATCTCAGTCTCTTGTATAAGCTGAGCATGAAGGACACATTATAAAGGAGTCTGGCGTGTAGACATACTGCGAGGCGTAAGGGAAGGGAATATTGAATTTCCGATCAGAGAGTGACAGAGACAGACAGACAGACAGCGACGCCAGATTTCTCACTCAATTATCCAACGGAAAACGCGACACCAATCATTACAGACAGACACTAAACCCAGCGCTAACGGCCTTCAATAAGAGTTAATGATGTAATGACGAAAAGACCAGAGGCAACTGCACAAATAATGGAGTCCTGCGTAAGACTCGTTATATGATTTAGTCTCTCTCTCTCTCTCTCTCTCTCTCTCGTACCTTAGGAGTAGTTTCTATATTAATGATTGGACAGATAGATAGATAAATGGATAGATACATAGATAGATAGACATTTCAGCTTTCTACCCAAACCAGCGTCACAGCATCCCACACATATAAGATCAGCTTTATACCAAATAAGAGACGCCTATAAATTCACAGTATAGCTGTTGCCTGGGCTGGTGTCTTTAGCCTCACATTAATTGAAGACACTGAGGCCCAGGGCGACTCCAAAGCAATCAGTGTCAGCCAGAGAGCACTAAACACGTGAGAGAGAGCTGCAGAGACACGACCACCAGGCTCTGAGATGACATATAGTTATTAGTGTCAGCCAGAGAGCACTAAACACGTGTGAGAGAGCTGCAGAGACACGACCACCAGGCTCTGAGATGACATATAGTTATTAGTGTCAGCCAGAGAGCACTAAACACGTGTGAGAGAGCTGCAGAGACACGACCACCAGGCTCTGAGATGACATATAGTTGTTAGTGTCAGCCAGAGAGCACTAAACACGTGTGAGAGAGCTGCAGAGACACGACCACCAGGCTCTGAGATGACATATAGTTATTAGTGTCAGCCAGAGAGCACTAAACACGTGTGAGAGAGCTGCAGAGACACGACCACCAGGCTCTGAGATGACATATAGTTATTAGTGTCAGCCAGAGAGCACTAAACACGTGTGAGAGAGCTGCAGAGACACGACCACCAGGCTCTGAGATGGCATATAGTTATTAGTGTCAGCCAGAGAGCACTAAACACGTGTGAGAGAGCTGCAGAGACACGACCACCAGGCTCTGAGATGACATATAGTTATTAGTGTCAGCCAGAGAGCACTAAACACGTGTGAGAGAGCTGCAGAGACACGACCACCAGGCTCTGAGATGACATATAGTTATTAGTGTCAGCCAGAGAGCACTAAACACGTGTGAGAGAGCTGCAGAGACACGACCACCAGGCTCTGAGATGACATATAGTTAGCCTTTGAGAGAAAACAGGAGAGACTTTGCAAGAGGCTGAACGCAAGAGTAAAATTAATTAGATGGTCACATGGTTCTTCTGGCGACCGTGTTATATCTATCATGAATACTGCACTGAAGGCTGACCCGAGACTTCATGCACTGAATTAAGTTAATGAAGGACAGATAGACAGACAGACAGATAGACACAGAAAGATTGACATATTTTTAGATATTGATGTGTGTGTGTGTGTGTGTGTGTGTGTGTGTGTGTGTGTGTGTGTGTGTGTGTGTGGATATCAAAAAACATTCTAAATAACATATAGGAGAAAGCTAAGGTATAATAAGCAGAATAAACAGCTGATGAACTGGTGCAACGATGCTTCCCATGCCACATAGCCAGCAGCCTCTCAGTGCACCCCAAACCATCCCAATCTGTTCCCTCGTCCATTCTAGACAGTTATAAGAATGGGTGAAGATTTTAGTGACAAGAGAGAGACGTAAAGATGGGGAAAAAGCCTACTGTCTGATAGAGAATGAAATCTTGGGAGGCCTGTGGAATTCTTGGTTGTGGAGAGAGTGACTGGGTGTAAAAATATGTCCTTGCATGTGTTCCTCGTTTATATGTTTAGATTTGGTATGAATGAAAGGGAGGAATTGATTTAGCGATATTAGATAACTGGGACGATGGTGGAAGAAAATGATGAGCGTGCAGAACTGTTATTGGGAGAGAGAGAGAGAGAGAGAGAGAGAGAGAGAGAGAGAGAGAGAGAGAGAGAGAGAGAGAGGTCACTGGGTCAAGTAGGCAGACAGGATCACAATGAGGTATAATGACGCCCCAAACATATTATCGCGTCTCACCAGTCTACATTCCACACAGCCTCTCTGATCTTTAAGCAAAAAATAAAGCCTAACTAACAATAAGAAGAAAGTATAAGTTGGCTATTCATGCTTCAAGTGAAATGGAAAAGTAATCAGGAAGTTCAATAAAATTCTTCCTGAATATTATGATAAATGAAACTCTCACTGGCAGAAATGATCCATGATTTTTTACATTCATGACTAATGTGATGGTCTTGGTAGGGATTTTTTTTCTTATGTCCTGCAGTTTGTTGGAAGGTCATATAAGACTCCTTTGTTTTCATACCCACAAACTGTTCCTTGCCCCAGCCTGGTTTGGATCTCAGGCTATTTGGGACCACAACCCACTGCTATTTGCATTTTACCCATAGGATCCGGTAGCTTAAATATTTGCATGAAGAATGAATCGAAACCTATTCATCTGACAGGATATTCTGGTTCCCGTTGCTACCCACCCCATGATGGGGAAATTAACTGGCAAAATCATCTAATATATTACCACTACGCCGGGAATCGAACCCGGGACTCTCAGGTGAGAGCAAGGCAGCAAACCACTACACCACGACCAGGTAAAAGTTGTCTCACATTGTCACAATCTTGTAACCAATGCCCCTCCGCCCCCACTGTGGGCATGGAGAGGATGAGATAACCCCCTGGCACTCGAGCAAGTAGATGCTTTTAATCTATCCCAAGCACTTATGGCAAGTCAGAATGATGAGAGAAACCTGTACTTTACACAGGAAAAATCATCCAATATATTACCACTAGGCATAATGGTAATATATATATTGGATGACTTTTCCTGTGTAAAGTACAGGTTTCTCTCTTCATTTTAACTGGCAAAACTTGATCTACAACACATAACTTTGGACTCTAACCCAGTTGTGCTTGGAGATTTAATACTAGGTTCGGTGGAGACAGAGAAGTGAGGGCATGTAAACGTGTGTGGTGTGTTTCGTGGGAAAAGTCAATTAAATAGAGACAGATATTCCTGGAAGTTCATATTTCGAGCCCATTCATATGAAACAGGCTGCAGACTGGTACACAGACAGACAGATGGGTAGAAAAGTTCAGAGCTAACTGTGCCTCACCTCCATATCTTTAACTTTCTCTGCCTCAGCCTCCCCTGCCACCTGTCTCGTATGATATAAATCAGATAGTCCTTCAGCCCGTCCTCCCGCTTCCCTCTCAAACAACATCCACCTCAGCATCAGACACCTGCACTGCCAACTTTTACTCCCACATGCGACGCTGACGAGAAGCCTACACGTGGTGGCATTGTGTATCCTGGGTGGAGCGAAGCAGCTGTAGCGTCTACCCTGGAGCCAAACTTCCTCATATTTCCCTACGCACTGCCGTGGGGAAGGGCCCTGGTTCGATCCTGGTTAGGCGCTGTATACAAAGCGGTACCGGATCCCTACATGGTGTCTGTACTTCGTATTGTACTATACCTGTAAGAGGGCCCCACAAAAGCAGTTGTTTACCTGTGGGGCACGGGAGTGTTTGGCAAGACAGACCTGGGTTAAACAACAGCAACAACTCACATCTGAGAAAGTTGAAAGACGGACAGGCAACGCTCTTACCAATCCTAGGCTCCTATAACTCACTACCAGCTGAACAAATCATCTGAATAGACAGCTAGTGTTGTTCCTGCCATGAGTGAGTGATATTATAACCACCATCAGTACACAGGCCACCTGCACTACCAAACTCTTACTCCCAAAGGGTTGAGAAAGTACAGAAGACATAATACACTCCATTTAAACTAGCTTAGCTTAAAATTTCATAATCTCCATCCTGAATGTTGAGTTGTAGGGATACAATAGCACTAGAATATTATGCCTGTCGCGAAGAAAAGCTATGGAAAGGACGTAGAACCGTATTTTTGTCTTTTGCTGCAAATGGGCTATGTGAATTAAGCTGCAAAAGGACGAAAATCTGTCAAGTTAGAGTTAAAGGAGTACAGTCTCGTCAACAAGAAAGACACTGAAAGTCACTGATATGTCGCCCGTTGAAGAGATTTGGCCAATAATATTGCCATAACTTTGACCTTATCTGATTTCCTTGCTTAGTAGGTTTTAAATTGGAAGCTTCATTAGTAAGATGAAACTTAGCTCTCCAAGGCCTGCATAAATTTCTTTCTCCCTACCTCCTAAGACGAGTGTGTGTGTGTGTGTGTGTGTGTGTGTGTGTGTGTGTGTGTGTGTGTGTGTGAGAGAGAGAGAGAGAGAGGCAGCTCCTGTCTCCCTGAACCAAAGATAATTCTAACACCATCAATATACTGTACATACAGGAATATAAAGACATGAATAAAACTGAGTATTATCAAGACAATGGAAAGTCAAGTCAAGTGGGTTTAGTCAAGTGTGAGCGAGTTCATTTGCCAGACAGCAAGTGAGTCATCAGAATTCAGGACACGTACGACCGCTAGAAGGAACAGTACGACCCCTAGTAGGCAAGAACGACCCCGTCTTCCAGTACACAGGGCCCCCAGTTTGATGACTCCATGCCAGAGCACACACGACCCCAATAGGCAAAGGACGACCCCCTACCAGAGCACACACGACCCTCAATAGGCAAGGAACAACCTCCCTTTCCAGACCCCCTACCAAAGCAAACACGACCCCCACTCTGACGTCCCCTACCAGAGCAAACACGACCCCAGTAGGCAAAGGACGACCCCCTACCACAGCGCAAACGACCACCACTAGGCAGGGAACAACACCCAACCAAAGCACTACACAAAAGTAATGGTGGAGGAAATTTAGGGTGTAAAATGAAAGAGGGTTCAGATCTGTGCCTATCGAATACACGTACCTTATTTAGAAAGATGACCTATTTTTGTTACGTCGCAGTCTTACCCTCACTATACTCTTTCTACTCTAACTTGGCCTAAAAACTGCCATCAGTCCAACTTCAGTGCGAATGGAAAAATAGATTATCGCAAGAATATGATGCTTGTCACGAAGAAGTGCTATGGCAAGGATGCAGAGACGTAGCACGCTTTTTCTGGCACTGAGCTACTTGAAATAAGTTGCAAAGGGGCGAGAATATGTGCCAAGTTAAATCCAAATACATCAGTAACAGTGGGGACAACAACCTGTATATGAGGAAGAATAGGAGATAAATTAGTGGTCATTCCCTACTACCGGTACCTTCATTAATCCAGTCAGTATCCTACCTTAAATATAATCAAGATGGTAAACTGGAAAAAAAAAAAAATCCCTGTGGTGAAGGGATTAAAACAAGAGTTGCGGAGATGAGTGAAGCTAGTTGTGTATAATGATGTGTGGAGTATTTCAGAGTCGATATATATGCAAATGATGCTGTGTTGCTTGCTAATAGTGCAGGGAATGTTTGTGGACTGCAAATGAGGTTTGTGCATGTCTGTTAGTGGCGAGAACTCAGTGGATATGTAGGTAAGAGTGAAAGAATGGTGTGGAGAGAGAACAGTAACTCAAAGTGTTGTTAGTGAATGGAGGGAAACTGATAGAACAAAAAAGCTTAACTACCAACGTAACCACCTGCAATATTCACTACATAATCTAACCATAATGTAAATAGTTGAACTAGTATACAGAAGCAATGTAGCCGTCATCATCATTATCATAATCATAATCGTCTGACCTTTTCTCCCCAATGAAAGATGGGGTTCAGCCTACAAGGAGAGACCAACAAGAACGAGGCAGATCAATAACACACACACACACACACACACACACACACACACACACACACACACACACACACACACACACACACACACACACACACACACTCACACAAAACAGTAACATCTATGAAAAACAAGAACAGTAAGAGAGAAACACCGAATATGAACAGAATATGAATGCGACAATAAATATAGGTATACCTGTATACAGTATACAGTAGATGGATACAAAGACAAATAAATAGATATTCATAATACACAGATAAATAAATATACATACACAGCTACATAAGTCGACAGATACACAGACAGACACACAGAAAAACACTGGACAGACAGACACAGAAAGACAGGAACAGGGAAAAGAATATAAAGGAAAGAGCGATGATACGAAGAAATCATCCAAAAAATGCAATAACTGATCATAAGAAAATTATTTATACAAAGAGGGTGACTTTATATAACATGGGAAGGTGAGCGGGTGAGATGATTTTGTGATTACGGTACCAAAGCATGACGGTGCTCTCTCTCTCTCTCTCTCTCTCTCTCTCTCTCTCTCTCTCTCTCTCTCAACTCCTTTTCTTTTCTCTCTCCCTGACAAATTGGTACACAAGAGACAGAATTGTAAAATCTGATTGCTCTCTGTTTCAATTATGTAATTTGATATCATTCTTATAGGGTGGAAATTGGTCTACTTGTGTGTGTGTGTGTGTGTGTGTGTGTGTGTGTGTGTGTGTGTGTGTGTGTGTGTGTGTGAGAGAGAGAGAGAGAGAGAGAGAGAGAGAGAGAGAGAGAGAGAGAGACCTCCCTAGCAGCTCTTCCTTGGCGATTTAGTTTGCATTTAATTCCTTACTATTTCCCCCCCTTATTTCTTAAGTATCTGCAATATATCCCTGTATTTCCCCTATGACACTTCTCTACGTCCCTAAATTCCCTAAAGATTCCCTCTATCGCCCCTAAAATATTTCCCATTACGTAGCAAGTCTCTCTCCTTATATCTCCCCTAAATCTTCCCTTTCTCTCCCCAAACACATTTCTCTTTGCCATTTACCCTCCCCATTGGCCACATATAGTAGCCCTACCTTCACCTTGGCCTAATGAAAACAAAAGAAGCTGGAACAATGGGAGTTGGGATTAGAGTTGGCACTTGAGTTGGCACTTGAGTTGGGACTTGACACTTGAGTTAGCACTAGAGCTGACACTTTATTTGGCACTCGAGTTGGCAGTAAAGTTGTCACTTGAGTTGGTACCTAAGTTGGCGCTTGAGTTCGGACCTAAGTTGGCGTTTGAGTTGGCTCTTGAGTTACCCTTAGAGTTTGGACTTACGTTCGCGCTTGAGATGTAACATAAGCTGACTTTTGAGTTGGTGCTTAAGTTAGCTCTTGAGTTGGCACTTACGTTGACAACTGAGTTGTAGCTTACGCTGCATTTGAGTTGGGACTTAAGTTGGCACTTGAGGTGGGACTTAAGTTGGTGCTAGAGTTTGGACTTAATTTGGCGCTTGAGTTGGGACTTAAGTTGGCGCTTGAGATTGGACTTAATTTGGTGCTTGAGTTGGGACCTAAGCTCGCCCTTGAGTTGAGATTAAGTTGGTGCTTGAGTTGGGGCTTAGGCTGGCACTTGAGGCTTAATTTTTCGCTTGTGCTGTGACTTATGTTGATGTTTGAGCTGGGACCTAAGTTGGCACTTGAGTTTGTATGCTGTCACATGAGTTGGGACTTACGCTGACACTTGAGTTGGGACTTAAGCTGGCACTTGAGTTAGGACTTAAGTTTCCCCTTGAGTTGACACTTACGTTGGGGCTTGATTCGAGACTTAGGTTGGCACTTGAGTTGGGGTTTCAGTTGGCACTGGAGCTGGGACTTAATTTTGCACTTCAGTTGGGATTTAAGTTTGTTCTTGATTAGGGA
This sequence comes from Coenobita brevimanus, assembly GCF_032717465.1. Lineage (NCBI taxonomy): Eukaryota > Metazoa > Arthropoda > Malacostraca > Decapoda > Coenobitidae > Coenobita > Coenobita brevimanus. Next base: position 39,443 of record NW_027643700.1, on the reverse strand, counting down.
CTGAGGTTGGCACTTCGAGTTGTACACAGGAAAAATCATCTTATAAATTACCAATATGCTGGAAATCGAACCAGGGACTCTCAGGTGAGAGCCAGGCAGCATACCACTACACCACGACCAGGTAAAAGTTAACTCACGTTGTCACAATCTTGTAACCAACGTCCCTCCGCCCACACTGTGGGCATCAAGAGGATGAGTTAACCCCCTGGCACTCGGGCAAGTAGATGCTTTTAATCTATCCCAAGCACTTACGGCAAGTCAGAATGAAGAGAGAAACCTGTACTGTACACAGGAAAAATCATCTGATAAATTACCAATATGCTGGGAATCGAACCAGGGACTCTCAGGTGAGCCTGGCTCTCACCTGAGAGTCCCTGGTTCGATTCCCAGCATATTGGTAATTTACCAGACATCACAACAAAATGTTACAAAAAGCGTACATACATACATACAGAGAGAGAGAGAGAGAGAGAGAGAGAGTAGCACCAGGCAGGTGAAGATGTCTTTCCAGATTAGATGGTACACCTGTACTGGTCATCAAATGGACTCCTAACCTCACTCACGCACCTCCCACCCCACCATCCACCAATCCCAGACATTCCAGTGGCAAGAGAGTGGGATGAGCTTCTCCGCCACCTCTCGCTGTCGCCACTTATAGTGAAGAAACATTACACGTTTTATCATGTTCCTGTCCATATTCCCGTCGGCAAAGGAAGCTCCTTAACACCTTTTCCTGAGCGATTTATTTGCCAAACTACCCATTAACAACCTCTTTTTTGCTTTTTATACCGTGCATGAATAACACAACAGATAGAGATAGATAGACAGATAGATATATAGATAGATAGACAGATAGATAGATAGATAGACAGATGGATGGATGGATGAATGGATAGATTGATAGATAGAAGGATGGATGGATGGATAGACAGAAACAACAGAGTACAGGAGCAAACTCGGAAATAAATCGGTCAGGAAGAGGTGTTAATAAGCTTCCTAACCCCAAGAGACTACTGTCCCTTGATTTTAACTTGAGATTATCGTCCTTTTGCCGTCTATTGCCGGTATATAACATTTTCATAGCACTTCTTCGTGACTAGCACAGTATTCTTGAGTTGATGTTATAGTTCTGCAATTTAGATGGAGAGGCGGCAATTTTACTCCCAGTTAAAGTGAGCAGAGAGAGAGAGAGAGAGAGAGAGAGAGGTGAGCAGAGAGAGGTGAGCAGAGAGAGAGAGAGAGAGAGAGAGAGAGAGAGAGAGGGGTGAGTAGGTGTCCGGGAAAGGAATTACGAGATGTTTTTCTAGGAAGATGGATGGGTAGATGGGTAAATAGAGGAGCCGCGGTGGCCTGGTATAGTATAACACATTTTAAGTGGCCCCTGAAGGCTGCGTCTGTCACCTGTGCCTTGCTGCCACACTTCCACTGACCTCTCGTAGGCCAAGGCTATTTTTAGGTGGCCTTGGTACAGCCCACCATTTACCCTCCCCCTCCCCTCTCACTGTGTGTGTGTGTGTGTGTGTGTGTGTGTGTGTGTGTGTGCATTTATTATCATTATTATTATTATATTTCGACTTTGTTTCCACACCACCTAAGAGGTAAAAGTCTTGGCGCGTTTTGCCAGTGTGGGTATCTCTTTCCTCTCGTAGAAACCGAGCACGGTTCGTCGTAGAACACCTTCATTAAATTCGTCAAAGAAATCAGCAATGGGTCTTGTGCGTTGCCGTTTCTTGGGAGACATAAATTCATTACTTTCTTCATTATCTCTTGCTTCTTTGCATATTCTTTTTATTGTTCTTTCGCTTACTTTTGTTGCCTCAGCTGTCCGGCAAGTAGCCTTTGATAAGCTGGTAATAAAATCCCCCTTCTCCTTCTCTCGCTGAAAATACTGGTTTACATTGTATATAACTCCTTTGGCTTGACTGTGCAGGTGTTTTGATTGAGGCTTTGGAGAGGCATCCATTGTCCTCGAGTGCGGAAGAATGAATGAAGCGCGCAGAACAGGACAGGTGGTGTGTATGCGTGTGTGTGTGTGTTGTGTGTGTGTGTGTTGTGTGTGTGTGTGTGTGTTGTGTGTGTGTTGTGTGTGTGCGTGCGTGTGTGTGACACTAATCTGACCCAAATCCGCCTCGAAAGATTTGGCACACAGCATGAGCAACAGTGCCAAGTTGTACAAAGTTCTTTGTAATTACTATAACAAAAAGCGATTCTTTCATAAAAACCTTATAGCTTTTTTGTATAAGTAAAACTATACTAGGCTGTACCAAAGCCATCCACAAATATTTTTAGATGAGCTTGCCTGTATGGGAGGTCAGTTGGAAGTATGGCAGAAGCGCACAGCTGACAGGCACACTGTAGGGGCCGCTTTAAGCGTGTAGGATTTCCAAAGTACGGGATGCTTGTAGTTTCATATCATCATCATCATCATCATTCTTCTCCCACTATTATACGACAGGATCCAGGAAGGGGTGATAAATTCATGAGAAACTTTTTACTTTCTTCTAATTTTCTTCTTGTTTTCGTTTCTTCTCGGTAGAAAGTTAAATATTTGGTGGTGAGTCGCCAAAAACATTTGCTGTTCACTGTTCATGGGACTAGGTTTAAATGCGCGCCAATGTCTTCCCATTCTACATGAGATATACGTACTGTATAGAGGTTCTTTATTTTTCTAACGTATGCTTAAACAGTACAGTATATTTATCCTTTTGCTGCATGTACTGTGTTAGTACCAGTGATGTTCGTGTTCTGTTCATTCTTGAATGCCTTGTTACTGTAGAACAAACTCGTACGAACAGTTAAAGACTAAAATGAACGAAATAGCACTCAAAATATCGTCCGAAATAAAATAAAACGAGTATAAATATTTACTAGAAGGCGCGCTGATGGAGCGCGCCTGGTCTTTTTTACGCTGTTTACGGTGTTAGTAATCGTGATGTTGGCTGTTTGCTCGTTATTTTATACTCATTTTATTGCAGGACAAACACTTAAGAAGAAAAAGAGACTAAAATGAATAAAATAGCACAAAAAATAACTTCGAAAATACAGTATACACATTTACACCAGCTGCCTATGTTTTTTTCACATGTTATTGTTCATTGTGTTATTGTATTGGTAATGCTGTATTCCGTTCAACCTTAAATGCATGTAGCCTTATAGAAAATCACACTGAGAACAATATGATACGTAAATGAATAATGTAGCACGAAAAATAAGGCCAGAAATAAGAAAAGTATAAACAAATGTGAAAAATTACGCGATGCCTGGCAACCCCGACGTGTAGATTGGCGTAGAGGAGCGATGAAAGAAGAGAGAGTTGAAAATAGAGAATGCTTACTAGGTTAATGGAGGAGGAGAGGAGAGAGATAAGCAAGGAGAAGGTTGGACCTGACTGAAACAAGAAAAAAAGACGATAAAGAGATTTAAAAAAATAGAACGAAATAATGCAAAAAATTTAGGTTCTGTGATTCCTCTCATGCCTTCGTCATTGTGCCGTTGTTTATCGTTCAGTGTCTATATTTGTCCCCCCCCCTCCCTCCCTCCCTCTCTCTCTCTCTCTCTCGTGTAATCCTTGCCCCCCGACAACCCTCTCTCCCCTTCCTTTCTCTCTCTCTCTAATCGCTTCCCCACTTTACACGTCAATCAATTTTCTCACCACCCTTCTCTTTTCTTGGTTTCTCCTCTCTTCCTCTTCTCTCCTCCCACTTTCGTGTCTCTTCTTTCCTCTCCTCTCTCCTTTCCCTCCTTTTTTCCCTTTATCTTTTCTTTCACGTTTTTCTCTTTTCTTTCTCACTTCTCTTTCTCTCCCTTCTTTCCCTTTTCCCCGTGTATTTCTTTCCCTCTTCTTCTCTTTTCGACATCTCCTTACACTTCCTCTTTCTTATGTCGTCTGTGTTCTTTCCTGTATCCTACCTCCTTTCCCCCTTTCATCTCCCCAAGGGTTTTCATCAATTGTACCGTACGAAAAATAAAGATAGGATAGGACCACTCAGAACAGAATCAGGTGACATTATCAGTGAAGATAAAGAAATGTGCTCCATCCTAAATAATTATTTCATATCAGTATTCACCAAGGAAAATCTAGACCTGGGCGGATTCTGAAAGCTCAGAAATCCTCGCAAATCCACCATCTTTGGGCGTAAGAGCAACTTTTCACTTAAGTGCATATTCAGGAGCCCTAGAAAACGAGCGCAAACCTTATGCGGCGTTGTCAATTCTCCTCGTAGAGTTGCGCCATGTGAGGGGCAGCCCTAAGTACATCGTAAGCCTTATAACTCTCCTATTTTTACAAATGTTGTAGCTTAAACATCCCTCATATCCTAAGAATTAAATCATGCATCAATTAATCCTTAAATGCATACAACTGTTGCGATTTTTCAAAAAATAATAAGTACAAGTGGCAAGACCGTCGTAAACGATGCCAGAATACCATAACGGAACAAGTACTACTTCGACATATGTGGTAAAAGTAGCACTGTCGGCCAATATTGCCTTTACTATACAAACAGATTATAGCCTATTGATATAATGTTCACAAAAATTCGATTAAACAAGCCAGTGTTAAGAATAAACTCATCTAAAGTATGGTGATAGCCTACATGACACAATGTCGAAAAAATTATGAATCAGCGCACTTATTTCTTCCTCTGAGAAGTTCACTGCCCTTCTGTACATAATATTTTGGTGGTCTTCCACTGCTTCAATACTGTCTTGGAAATTATGATTGGCGGTGTGGAAACATCGTCTGCTACCACTATGACGTCATACTCCGGTGTACTGTGATTGGTTACTCAGAGTTAAATAGAGAAACCTTCCGCTCCTTGATTGACCAACACTTGCCCTGGCGCAACCTGGTGTTGGTCTTAAGATTGTCGTACAACACTCTCCAGAATACCACTTATCAAAACCTCGTATGCACATCGCAAAAGTTCTCGCAGATTTTCTCGTAATCCAGACACCTCTCAGAATCCGCTACCAGCATCATTTCCAAGGCACGTCACTGAGATCAGCACCATATTTTAGCACTTGGGTAATAATCTGGTAGGTGGTGGCGACCATCATCCATCATTCTTTTTCTGTCTGTTCTCCTCTCTTCCTATTTCTCCCATCTTTCCTGTCACTTCTTATTGCTTTTCTTTCCTTCACAGTTGGCTTTACATTGAGTGACAAGCCAAATGGTTTCCTGTAAGCCAAGAAACCATTTACAACACTGGGTGGTAACCATATAACCAACCCATACGTGCTGCCTACATGTCAACAAGTGGGTTGGTGGAGGGTTAGTGCCCCTTCCTGTAAAATAGGTAACCCAAAGTCAAGTGGCCACCCCTTACGGGATTATGGCGTCAGGCAATAGATAGATAGATAGATATTTCTATTATTTGACATTTGTTTTGCTATACGTATCTCGTCTATTCCTTGCCCACTGTAGGCCTACAGAGTTAAGTGATTAATTAATAGATTGGATTATACAATAGTATATAAATAATGATTTGGATTAGGTATTTACTGTAGGGCCGGCTGCAGCATTGCTACTTGACCCGTTAAGTGGTTGAGTTTTATCATAGTCTGATTTAAACAATTTTTCACAGAAAATTCTAGTACAATACAAGTCAGTAATCCTTAATTTTATTTAATCCCATTGCCATATGAATGTAAATCAAATGTTAGGTCAATTACCTCACACACACACACACACACACACACAATATATAATTTCCACTAACAGCAAAACACAAATATAATAAGTGAGTATTGAAACTGGACGAGGAATTGCTTGCAAAAATAATTTATATTATCGATTAATTTTCGCAGAAACGTAATGGCAGACGTACAGTACGAAATTAGGTACGAAAGTTCGGAACGAAATTTCATTTTATCGCACCAGTACGGTACGGTTCTTTATGTATGCAACGAAACTACGGTGCGGTATTTTTAAACTATCGTTATTATGATATTTTTTCCGTACCGTACCGTACTGCCACCCTTGGCGCCCATGAACACACGCATTTCTATAACACACGCATTTCTATAACACCCTCCCCCATACATCCGTATGCCACCCTTCAACCTCCTTTCCTCCATCTCCCCATCCCTCCATTTCTCTCCCTCTCCCTCCATCTCTCCTCCGGCTTCCATCGCTCTCCATTTCCCCCCCTCCCTCCCCCCCTCCTTGCTCTCCCCTTTCACGTCGCTATTTTTGACAGCTGACCATCTCACCCACGCCGGTATTCGTGACCTGTTTTCCTCAAAGCATCAAGCTCTGTTGGAATCATTCTCTATTGGTTCCTCGATATTTTGGCTACGAAATTCCCTCTGTATATCAGCGTCCTAACAAACCCAGGGCGCCTGTAATATTAAAACAATAATGTTTACCCCTATTAATCTTATGGCGAATTATTCACGCTGTCCCTAAAAGACTTTAGAGACTCTTCGGACTGTAGTTCTTATATATAGTCATAGATATAGCCTTCATTAACCCCCTCTATTTTTTTCAGGCAGGGAAGAAGGAACTAATGGCCAGAAGCCGGCAAGCCTTTTACAACAGAAAATTGAAAAGAAAAACAAAGCCAAAGATGAAGTTAAGAAATAATTTTGAGACATGCAAATTAGAAAATGTCATGCTTTTGAAGGGGTTAACATCATTGCCTAGACTAAGCCTCGTCTTACTACAGGGCAATTTTTTCACTTTATAGAAACACCGTAATGGGTTAGTCTCAAAGAAAGTCCTTCCTCTGAAAATTAGGAGTATTAACGCCATTACTTAATCTCCATGTTCTTAAGTTTTTATGCATTTCAAAAGTTTAAGACCCCAAACTGCACCGACAGCTTATATACCCTCTCCGGGAAAAGGTTATAGAGTTGAAATTATACATATTAACAGTGACACCAGTTTTATTATACTCTAATGTGCTGATAGTGTGGCAACCAACATCCACTCCTGTAGTGCTGCCTAATTATATTTTCTGTCAACCCTCCTCTTCCTGTATCATTCATCCTTCCTGTCTATCATTCTTTCTACTTCAGGCGAGTACAGTACATCGCTTAACAAGCTTAATGGTTCCCTGTAACCCTTTGTGCAACGCTGAGTGGTAACCATACACCCACATAACAGATGTGCAGCAGACTATGGTGCCCATGTTAAAAGTGTCATTCTAAATGTGGCATTTATCCATGTAATAAACCGATACCCTTCCGCACGCCTCGCTATGGCGGGGCGTCGTCTGCTGCAGGAGACTCGTTTCACAGCATGGGAAATTCATGTATGACACGAATTACTTTATACGCCAGATATACAATATTCCTCAAATCAGGCCCCCCTTTTATAAGTGACAACAGTTGTTGTAAGTCTCCATAGGTTAAAGAAAGTGAAAGAACATTATTGGTTTACTAAGTTAATACAATACATTCACACCCACTACATGTAAAACCTCATTAACAGTGACAGTGTAAAGTGTACAGTGAATGACAACTTGTACACTCGACAGGTATTTTCATTTACATTCCATTATTTCAAAGTCCATAGTCTCAATTTCTTCCAAATGTTTCCTGGCCATACTTTACTCTCTCCAGTTAACTTTGATTACTTTTATTTCCTATGTCCGTAGCTTTTTGTTATATCTTCTACTTTATATCCCATCATACTTTATTCACTTTCTTCCATATCCATATGACAATGTTTTCAAAGTTATATGGCAATATGTTAGTAAAATTTCACTGCACTACAGCCGCCTTACTCAGCCTTCTCTGCTCCCACAAACTGCTGCCGACTGCGGCTGCGGTAGGCCACTTGCCGAGATGTTATTTAACATAGTCTGAGATTCTTGAAGTAGACGGTATGAGAGGGGCGAGAGAGAGAGATGAGGTGGGGATGTGTGTCCGCGAGTGCTGTGTGCCGGCTACTGCTTTTACAGAGACCTCTCGCCCATCCAGGTCACGTTGGTTTGGCAGTGACATCGTCCACTCACCAGTCTTCTGAACTCGACCGAGCAACCAAGGCACATGTGGAGTTTAAAGCATTATTAATACACTTTGGTAAAATGTAATGTGTAATATGTTTCAAACATTCAGCCACTCATTCCTCTCAGCCATACTCATTCCTCTTACGAGTTGAATATAAACGAAAATAACTGGGGAAAACTTTCTATTCGATCCCAGACGAAGCAATGATAAAAATTAAATTTTGCAAACAGTGGACGAAATATGTACTCAATGAAGAAACCACTCGTTTCACGAGGTACGTAAGAATTAACTTAGTTCTACACAAATAATACGAAAGTTTTTAGGAATTTAATGTCATGACTTAGTCAAGACAAACTACCCTGCAGGGGCGGTTGCTTGGCTCCAGTTGTAGTCTGCTCAGCTAGACACTGCAGGTTTAAACCAATACTTGTTAACGATTTTTTCTCGTCAAGAGGAGTTAAAAGACTTTTTTAATCCTTCCACAGCGACACTTGAACGAACCATAAAAGTAATTGACCAAAACCCTATTCAGTCCGAGCTGCCTGATGGGCAAAAAGGCAGACTAATACTGCAGGTACCAAAACAATGGAGGCAGTAATTAAGTGTAGTGAAGAGTCAACATTGTGCCAGCCACCGACCCAATATGGTGGACAATATGTCGATATGGGGGTCAGAGGGTCAGGGTGTAGGAGAGAATATGGGAAAAAAAGAATGTTGGGAGATCAGAAATTGAAGATCATTACTTAAAAAAAAAACACACACACACTAATGTTCATTGTCAAACAGACCAACAGGAGTACAACTTGAACTGAACAAGCTATCAGATGGTAGCTAAGGAAAACATGACGGTAAATACATAACCTAACTAATAAAATCAAAACCTGAAGCAAGTGACGAACACAGGTCACTTTTTAATAGAACCGAAAGTTTCCCTCACGAATCCTTTATTTTCGTCAATACCTTAATGTAAAAGTACCTATAAATCTAACTAACCCCGTTGTCAGTCCTTAATCTTGCAGTTTAAAGCCACTGCTCCACGATATGGAAAAATACAGGGGACAAGGGAAGGGGCTATGCTGCACCGCGCCTCTCATCACTACTAGCCAATTCCCACCAAACCGTACCCACACCCTGGATGACCTACCCCACTCGTCGTTATTGCTACAGCCCAGTACTTTCCTACGAACAACCCCCAAAACAAAAACCACCTCCCTCTATATGTGGCTGTCGTAACAATGATTAATATATACATAAACATTTCAGCTGAACATATGAATTAAATGCAGATTTACACATTCAACCACCAGTGTCACTCAAATCACTCCTATCATCTATTCTTAACATTATCACTATCAAATTTAAGTCCAAAATAAAGCTGTACAAGTAGTAAATATAGAACATACCTCCATAAATGGTCAGTACCCGACTACCACCTTCCCACTAGATACATCAAGCTTTAGTTCAACAGGTGGATCCACTGTCGACGTCCTCTAACATCAGTCACTAATTTCTCCAACTTACTCCCTCACGTATGGACTCTGGTCTAGCGCCGTGCAAGGTTATTCACGTCCCATTGCTCCTGGTTAACTAACTAATTTCATGCAGGTTTATTTCACCTCGACTCTGAATGAAGCACCACAGCTTCACGAAAGCATGAATATCAGTATGAAGTACTCGACTCCACGGAGGAGAAAAGATACGGAGTAACGACTCAACGTTAAAACTGCGAGGCCATTACCTTCACGCCATCTAGTGCACAAGCGAGATAAGGGAGAACGGGATATAAGAGAACGGTTACGGGGTAGACTATGTTTAGATTATGAATCGGGAATATATAAGCCTTCCACGTGACACTAAGTTAGTCTTAAATAATTATATTGTGCATCAGCATCCTTCACCATTGATAACATGAGGCTGGTGAATAGTGTCCCATATAACGTATTTTGAGACAAAGATTCATTCCAGTGATAAAAGTCTTTGATCCGTAATATACTGGATGTATTAATAATACAGACAAGAATATTATAGTGTATTTATTGAGTATATAGATGTACATGTTAGGTTACATTATTATCCCGGAAACATTCACACGGGCAACACAAACCCATAGCCGTTTGTTGTGTTAGCTCTGTTAATCCTAAGTATCAGGTGGATTGGACTGGACAAAATTCCTTTCCATTGTTTTCAGACGCACTTCTACCATATTCCTGTGGATATCTATATACCTGTGGATATCTGTATATCTATATCGGCATCTGTCTATCTGTCTGTCCATCTATCTATCTATTTGCCAGTGAATCAATTAATAACACGCGATTCATAAATATGCTAATACTCACAGGGAAAAAGAAGACACGAAATATCCCATGTGCTTCGGCTATTTCCTGTTTCCTTTTCCCTGTGGATATCCTGTTCTTACTACTACTACTACAACTATTACTGCTACAACTACTGCTGCTACAACTACTGCTGCTACTGCTACATCTACTACTGCTGCTGCTGCTGCCACCACCACCACCACCACCACTACCACAACCACGATGGTCGGGGTTGGGATGCTTGCTAGTAAAAAGGATAAATTAAAATGTATTTCAGGTGAACATCATCAACCCAGACGACTAGATTAGCGTTGGGAGTATGGAGGGTGAGAGACTAACTAGGAGAGTGTATGTGAATGAGGTGGAGGGGGGAGGGGGAGACTGAGGAAGAGATGGAAGGATGGAGGAGAGAGGTATATGAGAGGGGGGTGTAAGTTGGGGGAGGGTAGCGTCATGGCAGAGGGCAGGGCAACATGGAGACGATTTGTTTGTGGCCACTCCTTACCCGATGAAGGCGTCCATAGATAGATATATAGAAAGGATTAATATTAAAGATAAATATAATCAGCAAAATAAAAAATAAGCATTTTATTTCGAACTAGAGTTCAATTTTATTCGCCCCTGTGTGGCGTACAACTCTCATGTGCGGGGAGGCTCCCCACATACAGCTCTACTCAGTAGGGTAGTCAAGGGCTTTTCGTCTCGTAAACTCTCCTCCTCTTACTGGCTCCCTTCAACCTCTGTCTCTTCGCCACACTGTTGCATCTTTATCTCTGTTCTATCGCTACTTCAATGGTCACTGCTCCTCTGACCTGTCTGCTTGCATCCCTCCACCTCTACGACGGGTGCGTAGCACCCGTCTAGCAACAAACTCTCATCCCTTTTCTGTCCAGCTCTCTAATGCAAGAGTTAACCGTTACTTCCAGTCCTTCATTTATGCAACAGGTCAACTCTGGAACTGTCTCCCTCTGTCTGTATTCCCTGCTCCCTATGATCTCCAGTGTTTCAGACGCAGTGTGTCCAGGCATCTCGAATAAACGGATCGTGAATTTGGCTCTTTTGCATTTTTTTTTTTTCTTGGAAGGAACGGTTTGCGGGCTCCTGGCCTTTGATTCCTTGTTTCTTGCATTAAAAAAAAAAAAAAAAAAAGAAGGAGCTTCGAATCCCGTCAGTCACCCTCTAACCGTGAGAGGGGGAGGACGCTCGAGCTGTGTGTCTATTCTCAGTGTTGGTAGTGTTTAAACAGCTTGCCCATCTATCCGAGATAAACAAAGGTGAGGCAGGATATTGTTCATCAGTTCTTTGATACTGCCTGTTCTTTCAGTTGAGCCAAATCATCTTTATTAGTGTGTGTGTGTGTGTGTGTGTGTGTGTGTGTGTGTGTGTGTGTGTGTGTGTGCGGGCGGCCAGTGTGTTACCATGGCAACCTCCCCACACCATCACAGTTACATACACACATTTCCTTACCACCACCTTCCGTTAGAGAGTATTGTGTGTGTGTGTGTGTGTGTGTGTGTGTGTGTGTGTGTGTGTGTGTTTATCTGTGAATGTGTGTGTGTGTGTGTGTGTGTGTGTGTGTGTGTGTGTTTATCTGCGTATGTGTGTGTGTGTGTGTGTGTGTGTGTTAGCTCACTATTCGTCAAAGGAACCTTGGTTATACATAAGAAGA